>NC_088407.1:20576728-20689228 GCF_034236695.1 Oncorhynchus nerka
CTATCTGTCTATCTATCTGTCGCTGTCTATCTATCTGTCGCTGTCTATCTATCTGTCGCTGTCTATCTATCTGTCGCTGTCTATCTATCTGTCGCTGTCTATCTATCTGTCTCTGTCTATCTATCTGTCTCTGTCTATCTGTCGCTGTCTATCTATCTGTCTATCTATCTGTCTATCTATCTGTCTCTGTCTATCTATCTGTCTCTGTCTATCTGTCTGTCTCTGTCTATCTATCTGTCTCTGTCTATCTATCTGTCGCTGTCTATCTATCTGTCTATCTATCTGTCTCTGTATCTGTCTCTGTCTCTGTATCTGTCTCTGTCTCTCTATCTGTCTATCTATCTGTCACTGTCAATCTATCTGTCTCTGTCTATCTATCTGTCGCTGTCTGTCTATCTATCTGTCTCTGTCTGTCTATCTATCTGTCTCTGTCTGTCTATCTATCTGTCTCTGTCTGTCTATCTATCTGTCTCTGTCTGTCTATCTATCTGTCTCTGTCTGTCTATCTATCTGTCTCTGTCTCTCTATCCGTCTCTGTCTATCTATCTGTCTCTGTCTCTCTATCTGTCTCTGTCTCTCTATCTGTCTCTGTATCTGTCTATCTATCTGTCTCTGTCTATCTATCTATCTGTCACTGTCTATCTATCTGTCGCTGTCTATCTATCTGTCGCTGTCTATCTATCTGTCGCTGTCTATCTATCTGTCGCTGTGTATCTATCTATCTGTCGCTGTGTATCTATCTATCTGTCTATCTATCTGTCGCTGTCCATCTATCTGTCGCTGTCCATCTATCTGTCTCTGTCTATCTATCTGTCTATCTATCTGTCTCTGTCTATCTATCTGTCTCTGTCTATCTATCTGTCGCTGTCTATCTATCTGTCGCTGTCTATCTATCTGTCTCTGTCTATCTATCTATCTGTCACTGTCTATCTATCTATCTATCTGTCACTGTCTATCTATCTATCTGTCACTGTCTATCTATCTATCTGTCACTGTCTATCTATCTATCTGTCACTGTCTATCTATCTGTCTCTGTCTATCTATCTGTCTCTGTCTATCTATCTGTCTCTGTCTATCTATCTGTCTCTGTCTATCTATCTGTCTCTGTCTATCTATCTGTCTCTGTCTATCTATCTGTCTCTGTCTATCTATCTGTCTCTGTCTATCTATCTGTCTCTGTCTATCTATCTGTCTCTGTCTATCTATCTGTCTCTGTCTATCTATCTGTCTCTGTCTCTTGCTCTACTTCCCAGAGCCATGGGCAAGGACAAGGAAGGCTCAGTGCTCTCACTTCGTAAGGAGGGCTGATTCTCTGAATCTCCTCTACACACACAATCCCCCCCGTCTCCCTGAGGCCATGTCTGTCACATCCTCAACAAGTAAGTGCTAAATTCAACTTTCCACATTCACAGTAGCTGCATAAAGACCTGACTATGTCATAGAACTGATCACACTTCACAGTAGCTGCATAAAGACCTGACTATGTCATAGAACTGATCACACTTCACAGTAGCTGCATAAAGACCTGACTATGTCATAGAACTGATCACACTTCACAGCGGTGCTCTCTCATCTGCACGTTATGAGCGCCAGGTTATCCAATCTAGCACCTTGCTCACTCACCCCTCCCTGTGCTGAAGAGACCATATGTGGTACGGAGATAAGGGGAGGAGCTCAGTAACCAAAACCTCACCACTTCTACAACCGTATACCCAACCTATCTTCCCCAGCTGTACAGACGCCCCCCCTCCCCCACCAGATCTCGTGAAATTTCAACATATCTTGTATCACTTTTTAGAACTCAAATTCCACCCTAAGGCGCGCAGAGACCATCCCATTAGGTAGCCTAGTGGTTAGAGTGTTGGACTTGGAACCCGAAAGGTTGCAAGATCAAATCACTGAGCTGACAAGGTACAAATCTGTCGTTCTGCCCCTGAACATGGCAGTTAACCCACTGTTCCTATGCCGTCACTGAAAATAAGAACATGTTCTTAACTGACTTGCGTAGGTAAATAAAGGTCAAATAAAGGTTAAAACAATTAATAGTAAAGGGTCTGTTGTCCCCTCACCTTTGACCCTGTTAATTCAACAACACACATTTGTCCTTTCCCTTATTTGAATACCTGTATCCCATTATAAACATCCCAACAGTAAAAACCACCCCCAACCTCTCACACAGACATTCCAACAGAGACATTAATGGCATTAACCTGGCGCACACAGAAAACACATGAATCACAGTTTCACTCATGACACGGAAAGTACACCCCTGTACAATTCCCGGGTTGACCTGTGCCAACCAGATATTAGTGGCCAGGGTTTCATGTAGGTCCCCTGTCCTCTTTGGTACTGGGGGTTTGTAGAGCCCCCTCCATCTAAAACCCACCATACTCTCCTCCCCACATACCCACTGATGTGCCTTCACTCCCTGTTAGGCTCCTAATTTTGTTTGACTATTTTTATATCAATGATCCTTTATTGAACTAGGCAAGTCAGTTAAGAACTTATTCTTATTTACAATGACGGCCTACCAAAGCCAAACCCTCCCCTAACCTGGACGACGCTGTACCAATTGTGAGCAGCCCTATGGGACTCCCAATCGTGGCCAGTTGTGATACAGCCCAGGATCAAACCAGGGTCTGTAGTGACGCCTCTAGCACTGAGATGCAGTGCCTTAGACCACTGTGTCACTCGGGAGCCCCTTACCTTAATGCAGAGGGCCTTACCTCCCACCCCTTCAAACTCCCCCAGGCTCGGAGTGTTAAAATCTAACAAGTCCTCCAGACCCCCTTGCCGGTCTCCAGTCTCTGCCGTCACCTGCAGTGGCGGAAACATTGGTGGCTCCTCTCCCTTTGGCCGCTCTAACATCCCTCTTACCGGCTCAGACAGGGCCTCCTGGACCCCCCTTACCGGCTCAGACAGGGCCTCCTGGACCCCCCTTACCGGCTCAGACAGGTCCTCCTGGACCACCCACAGGAATCTCTCCAGCAGCCTAAGAGACGTTATTCCTGTTTGTTGTACCAGGACTTCCGGAGTTTTCCACCCCTCCTCTCTCAGCAGTCTCAGGTCACCCAGCCTTTGTAAACCCCCTGCCATCAGTTGCCTCTGCAGGTTGGCCGACTGAACCGATCTCAAAGGGATGGCTGGGTTGTGGAAGATAGGTTCATCCCACACCCACAGCCCAGGCTCCACACCCCCTTCTCGTGTGGGCCTTAGCAGCTGCCAGGCCCTCAGCACTGCAGAGTAAACATCTAAGAGACCTGCTGTACTCAGCCTCTCCAACTTCATGAGGAACAGCTGCTGGTCCAACCCTAATCCGCCAGCTCTCCTCAGCAGAGTGCATGCTGGTTCTCTCCACCGACATCAGTATGGTACAGCAGTCTCTGCACCGCCTTTAGTCAGAAAGCAGCCACCCTGTTCTCCAGTTCCACCAGGCCCTGTCCTCCTTCGTGTACAGACATACAACACTGCCGGCCTCAGCCAGTGATGGCCTGACCAGAAAAAGCATACCGGCGGGGGGTTGAGGACAGCCAGTCTTGACACCACTGCCTCTGACAGCCCCTCCCAGTTCTACTTGGCCCACCTCTCTAAGCCCAGGTACAGCCCCAAAATGTCAAGCCCTTCACAACCCCGCTGCAAACCCCCTGAAAGCAGAGGGGCCCTATCCCTCCATGTCCCACATAACAGAGCTTTGTTCTTGCCCCATGACTAGACCCAGATTCATCTACACCACCATCCATAACATGACTAGACCCAGATTCATCTACACCACCATCCATAACATTACTAGACCAAGCCTCATCTACACTACCATCCATAACATGACTAGACCCAGATTCATCTACACCACCATCCATAACATGACTAGACCCAGCCTCATCTACACCACCATCCATAACATGACTAGACCCATCATCTGCTGCCTGAGTCTCATGGCCCACTGCACGTTGACCTCGATTTCTTCCACTGGTGCTTGTACCTTGTCTACGGCCTTTATGTGAGCACGCAAAGCTCTTATGCCCCAAATCCCCACTCAAAGCACCGTAGACTATCTGTGCTGGTGCTTGTACCTTGTCTACGGCCTTTATGTGAGCATGCAAAGCTCTTATGCCCCAAATCCCCACTCAAAGCACCGTAGACTATCTGTGCTGGTGCTTGTACCTTGTCTACGGCCTTTATGTGGGCACGCAAAGCTCTTATGCCCCAAATCCCCACTCAAAGCACCGTAGACTATCTGTGCTGGTGCTTGTACCTTGTCTACGGCCTTTATGTGGGCACGCAAAGCTCTTATGCCCCAAATCCCCACTCAAAGCACCGTAGACTATCTATGCCGGCAAACCCTGTAAAGATCCCCTCCCCATGCCTCACTTTAAATGCACATTTAACTGTTGCTCATTGTTATTCAGAAACATGAACACTTGCCTCTGGAATGAAATAACGTGCTTAACGGCAAATGCCTGAAACCCTGCTGACAGTACATGAAAACCGCTAGCAAACTTACCAAAACGACTCAGCTCTACGGATGTGTTCATCTGTAATAGACGGAGGCAGATTCGCAACTACCACCCTAGTCGAAGGATGCGAAATGTGTAAATTCAGCTGCTTCCTGTTCGCTGACTGCGAGTAGAACCTTCTCCACCTTAACTCCATTCTCAGGAACACATCTGAATCCACGCCATAATGACAGTGCCTCCTCCACACCTGGCTGCGAAGCATTAGTGCACACCACACCATTCAAACCCCAGGAAACTAAAACTCTGTCCTCTTCCTCCCTAACTTATTAAGAAAAACAACAAGATGCCGCCACCAGCATGCTTTACCGTAGCGATGGAACCAGGTTTCCTCCAAACTCCAAGCAGGTTGTGTGTGCCTTTTACTGAGGAATGTCTTCCCTCTGGCCAGGCTGTCATAAAGGCCTGATTGGTGGAATGCTGTTGAGATGTTTGTCCTTCAGGAAGGTTCTCCCATCTAAACAGAGGAAGCTCTGGAGCTCTGTCAGAGTGACTGGGTTCATGGTCACCTCCCTGACTAAGACCCTTCTCTCCCGATTGTTCAGTTTGGCCGGGTGGTCAGCTCTTGTAAGAGTCTTGGTCGTTCCAAACTTCTTCCATTTCAGAATGATGGAATCCATTGTATTCTTGGAGACATTCAATGCTCCAGACTCCTGTCTCGGAGCGCCACGGACAATTATTTTGACCTCATGGCCTTGTTGCTCTGACATGAACTGTCAACTGTGGGACCTTATATCGACAGGTGTGTGCCTTTCCAAAATAATGTCCAATCAATTGAATTTACCACAGGTGGATTCCAATCAAGTTATATAACCATCTTAAGGATGATCAATGGAAACAGGATGCACCTGAACTCAATTTCAAGTCTCATAGCAAAGTGTCTGAATACTTACAGTGGGGGAAAAAGTATTTAGTCAGCCACCAATTGTGCAAGTACTCCCACTTATAAAGATGAGAGAGGCCTGTAATTTGTATCATAGGTACAATTCAACTATGCCAGACAAAATGAGAAAAGAAATCCAGAAAATCACATTGTAGGATTTTTTATGAATTTATTAGCAGATTATGGTGGAAAATAAGTATTTGGTCACCTACAAACAAGCAAGATTTCTGGCTCTCACAGACCTGTAACTGACCTGTAGGCTCCTCTGTCTTGGCACCTGTTTGAACTTGTTATCAGTATAAAAGACACCTGTCCACAACCTCAAACCTGTCCACAACCTCAAACAGTCACACTCCAAACTCCACTATGGCCAAGACCAAAGAGCTGTCAAAGGACAGCAGAAACAAAATTGTAGACCTGCACCAGGCTGGGAAGACTGAATCTGCAATAGGTAAGCAGCTTGGTTTGAAGAAATCAACTGTGGGAGCAATTATTAGGAAATGGAAGACATACAAGACCACTGATAATCTCCCTCGATCTGGGGCTCCACGCAAGATCTCACCCCGTGGTGTCAAAATGATCACAAGAACGGTGAGCAAAAATCCCAGAACCACACGGGGGGACCTAGTGAATGACCTGCAGAGAGCTGGGACCAAAGTAACAAAGCCTACCATCAGTAACACACTACGCTGCCAGGGACTCAAATTCTGCAGTGCCAGACGTGTCCCCCTGCTTAAGCCAGTACATGTCCAGGCCCGTCTGAAGTTTGCTAGAGAGCATTTGGACGATCCAGAAGAAGATTGGGAGAATGTCATATGGTCAGATGAAACCAAAATATAACTTTTTGGTAAAAACTCAACTCGTCGTGTTTGGAGGACAAAGAATGCTGAGTTGCATCCAAAGAACACCATACCTACTGTGAAGCATGGGGGTGGAAACATCATGCTTTGGGGCTGTTTTTCTGCAAAGGGACCAGGACGACTGATCCGTGTAAAGGAAAGAATGAATGGGGCCATGTATCGTGAGATTTTGAGTGAAAACCTCCTTCCATCAGCAAGGGCATTGAAGATGAAACGTGGCTGGGTCTTTCAGCATGACAATGATCCCAAACACACCGCCCGGGCAACGAAGGAGTGGCTTCGTAAGATGCATTTCAAGGTCCTGGAGTGGCCTAGCCAGTCCCCAGATCTCAACCCCATAGACAATCTTTGGAGGGAGTTGAAAGTCCGTGTTGCCCAGCAACAGCCCCAAAACATCACTGCTCTAGAGGAGATCTGCATGGAGGAACGGGCCAAAATACCAGCAACAGTGTGTGAAAACCTTGTGAAGACTTACAGAAAACGTGTAAATAACAAAGAGTATATAACAAAGTATTGAGATAAACTTGTATTATTGACCAAATACTTATTTTCCACCATAATTTGCAAATAAATTCATAAAAAAATCCTACAATGTGATTTTCTGGATTTTTTTTCTCATTTTGTCTGTCATAGTTGAAGTGTACCTATGATGAAAATTACAGGCCTCTCTCATCTTTTTAAGTGGGAGAACTTGCACAATTGGTGGCTGACTAAATAAAATAGTTCTGATTATTATTTTACATACATTTGCAAAAATGTCTAAAAACCTGTTTTTGCTTTGTTATTATGGGGGATTGTGTGTAGATTGATGAGGGGAAAACATGTATTACATTTTAGAATAAGGCTGTAACGTAACAAAATATGAAAGAAGTCAAGGGTTCTGAATACTTTCCGAATTCACTATCGATTGGGTGAATTACAACAGTGTTCCATCACAGCAGCAATATTTGTAACCTGTTGCCACAACAAAAGTGCAACCAGTGAAGAACAAACACCATTGTAAATACAACCCATATTTATGTTAATTCGGTTTCCCTCTTGTACTTCAACTATGTGTACATAATATGACATTTTCAATGTCTCTACTCATTTGAAACTTTTGAGAGTTTAAATTTTACAGTTCATTTTTGATTCTTTCTTTCACTTTTGTTTATTATCTATTTCACTTGCTCCGGCAATGTAAACATACAGTGGGGAGAACAAGTATTAGATACACTGCCAAATTTGCAGGTTTTCCTACTTACAAAGCATGTAGAGGTCTGTATTTTTTTTTTAAATCATAGGTACACTTCATCTATGAGAGGCGGAATCTAAAACAAAAATCCAGAAAATCACATTGTATTCTTAAAGAAAAACTAACAGGTCTGTGAGAGCTGGAATTCTTACTGGTTGGTAGGTGATCAAATACTTATGTCATGCAATAAAATGCAAATGAATTACTTAAAAATCATATGATGTGATTTTCTGGATTTTTATTTTAGATTCCGTCTCTCACAGATGAAGTCTACCTATGATAAAAATTACAGACCTCTACATGCTTTGTAAGTAGGAAAACCTGCTAAATCGGCAGTGGATCATATACTTGTTCTCCCCACTGTATGTTTCCCATGCAAATAAAGCCCTTTGAATTGAGAGAGTAATGTTTACTGTCAATTTGTTATTGTTTAATAAACTTTTGTTTATCTATTTCACTTGCTTTGGCAATGTAAACATGTTTCCCATGCCAATAAAGCCCTGAATTGAAATTGAGAGAGGATGTGTGTGTTGTTCTGTATGTATGTGAATAAGACTGTGTCTGGTCTTCGTGCTGTTTTGTTGAGTGAGTCAAGGTGGGATTAACAAGGGAGCTATTGTCATCGCTCAGTCTGGTGTTAATAAAAAAAAAGAATAAAAAAATATATGTTTTATTGTCACATACTCCGGAGAGGTGCAGTGAAAGGTTTTACAGAATCAGCCATAGTAGTATAGTGCCCCTGGAGCAAATGAGGGTTAAGTGCCTTGCTCAAGGGCACATCAACAGATTTTTCACCTTGCCGGCTTGGGTATTCGAACGCCATAAACGCTAGGCTATCACGCACACACACTTCCTGGCCTTTCATTAAAGCGATTAGAGATTAATGTCCAGAGCACCCGTCTAATCCTGTTTAGAGCTACACTGTGAGAGGATGGCATATAGTGTGACCAGCCTTGTGTGTGTGTGTGTTGGTTATTCTATCCTTGCCTTGATGACAGCTTTGCACACTCTTGGCATTCTCTCAACTAGCTTCATGAGGTAGTCACCTGGAATGCATTTCAATTAACAGGTGTGCCTTGTTAAAAGTTCATGTGTGGAATTTCTGCCCTTCTTAATGCATTTGAGCCAATCAGTTGTGTTGTGACAAGGTAGGGGGGTATACAGAAGATAGCCGTATTTGGTAAAATACCAAATCGATATTGTGGCAAGAACAGCTCAAATAAGCAAAGAGAAACGACAGTCCATCATTACTTTAAGACAGTCAATGCGTAAGTTTCTTCAATGGCAGTCTCAAAAACCAAGCTCTATGATGAAACTGGCTCTCATGAGGACCGCAACAGGAATGGAAGACCGAGAGATACCTCTGCTGCAGAGGATAAGTTCATTAGAGTTACCAGCGACAGAAATTGTAGCCCAAATAAATGCTTCAGAGTTCAAGTACATTTTTTCTTTTAACAGACACATCTCAACATCTACTGTTCAGAGGGGACTGTGTGAATCAGGCCTTCATGGTCGATTTGCTACAAAGAAACCACTACTAAAAGGACACCAATAAGAAGAAGAGACTTGCTTGGACCAAGAAACACGAGCAATGGACAATAGACTGGTGGAAATCTGTCCTTTGGTCTGATAAGTCCAATTTTGAGATTTTTGGTTCCAACCGCTGTGTCTTTGTGAGACGCAGAGTAGGTGAATGGATGATCTCTGCATGTGTGGTTCCCACCGTAAAACATGGAGGAGGTGTTATGGTGTGGGGATACTTTGCTGGTGACACTGTCAGCGATTTATTTAGAATTCAAGGCACACTTAACCAGCATGGCTACCACAGCATTCTGCAGCGATCCGACATCCCATCTGGTTTGCGCTTAGTGGGACTACAATTTATTTTTCAACAGGATAATGACCCAAACCACACCTCCAGGCTGTGTAAGGGCTATTGGCCAAGAAGGAGAGTGATGGAGTGCTGCATCAGATGACCTGGCCTCCACAATCACCCGATCTCAACCCAACTGAGATGGTTTGGGATGAGTTGGACTGCAGAGTGAAGGAAAAGCAGGCAATGAGTGCTCAGCATATGTGGGAACTCCTTCAAGACAGTTGGAAAAGCATTCCAGGTGAAGCTGGTTGAGATAATGCCAAGAGTGTGCAACGCTGTCATCAAAGCAAAGGGTGGCTATTTGAATCATCTAAAATCTAAAATATATTTGGATTTTTTTAACACTTTTTTGGTTACTACATGATTCCATATAGTTTAGATGTTTTGACGTCTTCACTATTATTCTCCAATGAATAGACCCTTGAATGAGTAGATGTGTCCAAACGTTTGACTGGTAGTGTGTATAATGTGACCGACTGACCGTATCACAGTGTTTCAACTTTGCTGTGAGTCACAGTGTTAGTAATGAACATTTATTATACTGGACTCTCTCACAGAGTACTGTTGTATGTCCTGTAACTGTGTCATACACACACACACACACACACACACAACATAACACCCAGTTGTGGGCCTCTGCCAGATGAGAGGATAGGATTCCACAGTAATGAGATCTCTTTCAGAAGCAATGAACTGAACACACACACACACACAGATCTGGTGAGGACAGGAACAAAAGCAATCCACCACAAAAACCTCTACATTAACAACTCTACAACTCAGCCAGGGTTACCATTAGTCGGTAATAGCTGGCTTTTGGACTGTTTTATTTTTATTTTTAAAGGCTGATTAATACAATTGGCGCAGGTCAATTGTCCAGGAGAAGAAGTCCCATTACGAAATAAAGCTTTTTTTGCATGTTCATTTATGGAAATACCAGTCGATGGAAATATATTTGACTGGTCATGTTTTTCAGTCTATAGATAATTTGCATAATTTAGTGAAATAATTCAATTGACACCTGTGTACAGTATATTCTTTATGTACAGTTGAAGTTGGAAGTTTCCATACACCTTAGCCAAATACATTTAAACTCAGTTTTTCACAATTCCTGACATTTAATCCTAGTAAAAAATCCCTGTTTTAGGTCAGTTTGTAACGGCAGATTTCCTCCTCTTCGTTAGACTAACGACACCTGCCTCTGATTGAGAACCATACTAGGCCGAAACAGAATCCAAACATAGAAAAACAAACATAGACTGCCACCCCAACTCACGCCCTAACCATACTGAATAAAGACAAAGAAAGGAAATAAAAGGTCAGAACGTGACAGTTAGGATCACCACTTTATTTTAGGAATGTGAAATGTCAGAATAATAGTAGAGATAATTATTTATTTCAGCTTTTATTTATTTCATCACACTATTTAGTTTACATACACCCAATTAGTATTTGGTAGCATTGCCTTTAAATTGTTTAACTTGGGTAAAACGTTTCGGGTACCCTCAATAAGTTGGGTGAATTTTGGCCCATTCCTCCTGACAGAGCTGGTGTAACTGAGTCAGGTTTGTAGGCCTCCTTGCTCGCACACGCTTTTTCAGTTCTGCCCACAAATGTTCTATAGGATTGAGGTTAGGGCTTTGTGATGGCCACTCTAATACCTTGACTTTGTTATCCTTAAGCCATATTGCCACTACTTTGGAAGTATGCTTGGGGTCATTGTCCATTTGGAAGACCCATTTGCGACCAAGCTTTAACTTCCTGACTGATGTCTTGAGATGTTGCTTCAATATATCTACATCATTTCCCCCCCTCATGATGCCATCTATTTTGTGAAGTGCACCAGTCCCTCCTGCAGCAAAGCACACCCACAGCATGATGCTGCCACCCTCCTGCTTCATGGTTGGGATGGTGTTCTTCGGCTTGCAAGCCTCCCCCTTTTCCCTCCAAACATAACAATGGTAATTATCGCCAAACGGTTCTATTTTTGTTTCATCAGACCAGAGGACATTTATCCAAAAAGTAGAATCTTTGTCCCCACCATATGCAGTTGCAAACCGTAGTCTGGATTTTTTTAAATGGCAGTGGCTTCTTCCTTACTGACCGGCCTTTCAGATTATGTTGATATAGGACTCTTTTTTACTGTGGATATAGATACTTTTGTACCCGTTTCCTCCAGCATCTTCACAAGGTCCTCTGCTGTTGTTATGGGATTGATTTGCACTTTTCGCACCAAAGTACGTTCATCTCTAGGAGACAAAACACATCTCCTTCCTGAGCGTTATGACGGCGTTGTGGTCCTATGGCGTTTATACTTGTGTACTATTGTTTGTACATATGAATGTGGTACCTTCAAGCATTTGGAAATTGCTCCCAAAGGCTGAACCAGACTTGTGGAAGTCTACAATTTATTTTTCTGAGGTCTTGGCTGATTTATTTGGATTTTTCCATGATGTCAAGCTAAGAGGCACTGAGTTTGAAGGTGGGTCTTGAAATACATCCACAGGTACGCCTCCAATTGACTCAAATTTTGTCAATTAGCCTATCAGAAGCTTTTAAAGCCATGACATCATTTTCTGGAATTTTCCAAGCTTTTAAAAGGCACAGTCAACTTGGTATATTTTTTATTTTATTTATTTCACCTTTATTTAACCAGGTAAGCAAGTTGAGAACAAGTTCTCATTTACAATTGCGACCTGGCCAAGATAAAGCAAAGCAGTTCGACACATACAACGACACAGAGTTACACATGGAGTAAAACAAACATACAGTCAATAATACAGTAAAAAAAAACAAGTCTATATACAATGTGAGCAAATTAGGTGAGAAGGGAGGTAAAGGCAAAAAAGGCCATGGTGGCAAAGTAAATACAATATAGCAAGTAAAACACTGGAATGGTAGTTTTGCAATGGAAGAATGTGCAAAGTAGAAATAAAAATAATGGGGTGCAAAGGAGCAAAATAAATAAATAAATTAAATACAGTTGGGAAAGAGGTAGTTGTTTGGGCTAAATTATAGGTGGGCTATGTACAGGTGCAGTAATCTGTAAGATGCTCTGACAGTTGGTGCTTAAAGCTAGTGAGGGAGATAAGTGTTTCCAATTTAAGAGATTTTTGTAGTTCGTTCCAGTCATTGGCAGCAGAGAACTGGAAGGAGAGGCGGCCAAAGAAAGAATTGGTTTTGGGGGTGACTAGAGAGATATACCTGCTGGAGCGTGTGCTACAGGTGGGAGATGCTATGGTGACCAGCGAGCTGAGATAAGGGGGGACTTTACCTAGCAGGGTCTTGTAGATGACATGGAGCCAGTGGGTTTGGCGACGAGTATGAAGAGAGGGCCAGCCAACGAGAGCGTACAGGTCGCAATGGTGGGTAGTATATGGGGCTTTGGTGACAAAATGGATTGCACTGTGATAGACTGCATCCAATTTGTTGAGTAGGGTATTGGAGGCTATTTTGTAAATGACATCGCCAAAGTTGAGGATTGGTAGGATGGTCAATTTTACAAGGGTATGTTTGGCAGCATGAGTGAAGGATGCTTTGTTGCGAAATAGGAAGCCAATTCTAGATTTAACTTTGGATTGGAGATGTTTGATATGGGTCTGGAAGGAGAGTTTACAATCATTTGAGAAACCAAGGCTGTCGAGTCTGCCGATGAGGATGCGGTGGTTGACAGAGTCGAAAGCCTTGGCCAGATCAATGAATCACCAGCAGCTGCACATGTATAATGTTTCTTATCGATGACAGCAGGATTTAAGATATCAGAGAAGTAGTTGGTGAACCAGGACCATTTGAGCGTGGCTGAGGTGCACCCATGACCAGCTCTGAAACCAGATTGCATAGCAGACCTTGAAGGTATGACCAGTGAGATGCATAGCAGAGAAAATGGTCGGTAATCTGTTTGTTGACTTGGCTTTCGAAGACCTTAGAAAGGCATGGTAGGATAGATATAGGTCTGTAGCAGTTTGGGTCAAGAGTGTCCCCCCCTTTGAAGAGGGGGATGACCGCAGCTGCTTTCCAATCTTTGGGAATCTCAGATGACACGAAAGAGAGGTTGAACAGGCTAGTAATAGGGGTGGCAACAATTTCGGCAGATAATTTTAGAAAGAAAGGGTCCAGATTGTCTAGCCCGGCTGATTTGTAGGGGTCCAGATTTTTCAGCTCTTTCAGAACTTCAGCTGAATGGATTTGGGAGAAGGAGAAATGGGGAAGGCTTGGGCGAGTTGCTGTTGGGGGTGCAGTGCTGTTGACCGGGGTAGGAGTTGCCAGGTGGAAAGCATGGCCAGCCGTAGAAAAATGATTATTGCTTATTATATGTAAACCTCTGACCCACTGGAATTGTGATACAGTTAATTATAAGTGAAATAATCTGTCTGTAAACAATTGTTGGAAAAATTACTTCTGTCATGCACAAAGTAGATGTCCTAACAGAATTGCCAAAACTATAGTTTTGTTAACAAGAAATGTGTGGAGTGGTTGAAAAACGAGTTTTAATGACTCCAACCTAAGTGTATGTGAACTTCTGACTTCAACTGTATCATATTTATCACACGATTACAGAGCCTTTGAGCGGAAAATCTGTCAGACAGCAAGAGCTGCTGCCAAAGCATCTCAAACAGGAAATGCATCAGCACGTCACACACCACTTTACAATGAGCTGGAGGCAGGCAGTATGAGGTGGAGGCAGCATGAGCTGGAGGCAGGCAGTATGAGGTGGAGGCAGCATGAGCTGGAGGCAGGCAGTATGAGGTGGAGGCAGTATGAGGTGGAGGCAGTATGAGCTGGAGGCAGTATGAGCTGGAGGCAGTATGCATTTTGAAAACATATACACTACATGGCCATTGAACAACTCATTACAAAATCATGGGCATTAATATGGAGTTGGTCCCCACTTTGCTGCTGTAACAGCCTCCACTCTTCTGGGAAGGCTTGTTGGAACATTACTACGGGACTTGCTTCCATTCAGCCACAAGAGCATTAGTGAGGTCGGGCACTGATGTTGGGCGATTAGGCCTGGCTCGCAGTCAGCATTCCAATTCATCTCAAAGGTGTTCGATGGGGTTGAGGTCAGGGCTCTGTGCAGGCTAGTCAAGTTCTTCCAAGTTCTTCCACACTGATTGTGCACTGTCATGTTGTCATGCTGAAACAGGAAAGGGCCTTCCCCAAACTTTTGCCACAACATTGGAATCATCTAGAATTTAAATGTATGCTGTAGCGTTAAGATTTCCCTTCACTGGAGCTAATGGGCCAAGCCATGAAAACCAGCCCCAGACCATTATTCCTCCTCCACTATAAAGTTTACAGTTTGCACTATGCATTCTGGCGGGTAGCGTTCTCCTGGCTTCCGCCAAACCTAGATTTGTCCGTCGAACTGCCAGATGTTTAAGCGTGATTCATCACTTCAGAGAACAAGTCCAAAGCTTTACACCACTCCAGTCGACGCATGGCAATGCACATGGTGATCTTCGGCTTGTGTGA
This sequence comes from Oncorhynchus nerka, assembly GCF_034236695.1. Lineage (NCBI taxonomy): Eukaryota > Metazoa > Chordata > Actinopteri > Salmoniformes > Salmonidae > Oncorhynchus > Oncorhynchus nerka. Next base: position 20,591,568 of record NC_088407.1, read on the forward strand.
AACCATTTCATTAAGATCTCGACAAACAGTTATTGTGCTGACGTTGCTTCCAGAGGCAGTTTGTAACTCGGTAGTGAGTGTTGCAACCGAGGACAAACAAGTTTTACGCGCTACATGCTTCAGCACTCGGAGGTCCCGTTCTGTGAGCTTGTGTGGCCTACCACTTCGTGGCTGAGCCGTTGTTGCTCCTAGACATTTCCACTTGACAATAACAGCACTTACAGTTGATCAGAGAAGCTCTAGCAGGGCAGAAATTTGATAAACTGACTTGTTGGAAAAGTGACATTATATGAAGGTGCCACACTGAAAGTCACTGAGTTCTTCAGTAAGGTCATTCTACTGCCAATATGTGTCTATGAAGATTGCATGGCTGTGTGCTGTCAGCAACAGGTGTGGCTGAAATAGCAGATTCCACTCATTTGAAGGGGTGTCCACATACTTTTGATATATAGTGTACTTAATTGTTTGGAACCTGAATGTTTTACTCCATATTTTGAGGCGTGTTTTACCTTGCTTCAAAGTAGCCAAAATTAGACCTTTTCCGTGGAGGCAAATATTTCCGTGGAGGCAAACCCATGTTAGTTGTTGCATATTAGATCTCCCCTAAATCTCTAACATATATTTTAATCTCTGTCACATGAAACCACTGGCATGTACAGTGCCCTTTTGACAACAGTGTTTTCCCGCTAGGTGTATCACGGAACCAACATTCCTGTGTAGTCTACTGCCTTGTGCACATTGCTGCGCTTATAATGTGAAGAAATAATAGTTTATCACCATTTTAAGCTGAACGTTCTGATCGGTTGCATCAGACTCATTGCTTTTTACATTTAATATGTATCCTAGGCCTACAGGTTGTATGAATTTGTATGAATGGCCCACAACTGTCCCAGTCTGTTTGGAATAAGGCTGTTTCTTTGTCGAAAAGCTGACCAACGTTATACACGTCAGCTACTACAGTGACTGAAATGACTGCAACACTCAACAAAGAGCTGCAGTTAGTTTCAGAGTGGGTAGCAAGGAAAAAGTTAGTACTAAATATTTCTAAAACTAAAAGCATTGTATTTAGGACAAAACACTCACTAACTACTTAACTAAATCTTGTAATAAATTATGTGGATATTGAGCAAGTTGAGGTGAATAAACTGCTTGGAGTAATTCTGGACTGTAAACTGTCATGGTCCAAACATATTGATACAACAGTAGCTAAGATGGGGAGAAGTCTGTCCATAATAAAGCACTGCTCTGCCTTCTTAACAACACTATCAACAAGGCAGGTCCTACAGGCCCTGGTTTAGTCACACCTTGACTATTGTTCAGTAGTGTGTTCAGGTGCCTCAAAGAGGGACTTAGGAAATTGCAGTTGGCTCAGAACAGGGCAGCACTGCTGGTCCTTAAAAGTACATGGAGAGCTAACATTAATGATATTCATGTCAATCTCTCATGACTCAAAGTGGAGGACAGACTGACTTCATCACTACTTTTATATATGAGAGGTATTGACATGTTGAATGCACCGAGCTGTCTGACTAAACTACTGGCACACAGCTTGGACACCCATGCACACCCCACAAGACATGTCACAAGAGGTCTCTTCACAGTCCCCAAGTCCAGACAGACTATGGGAGGCACACAGTACTACATAGAGCCATGACGACATGGAACTCTATTCCACATCAAGTAACTGACGCAAACAGTAAAATGAGATTTAAAAAACTTTGAAATAAACACCTTATGGAACAGTGGGGACTGTGAAGCAACACAAACATTGGCACAGGCAGACACACACACACACACACACACAATAACATACGCACTATAAATACACATGGATTTAGTACTGCAGATATGTGGTGGTGGAGTAGGGGACTGAGGGCACACAGTGTGTTGTGAAATCTGTGAATGTGTTGTAATGTTTTTAAAATTGTATAAACTGCCTTAATTTAGCTGGACCCCAGGAAGAGTAGCTGCTGCCTTGTCAGGAACTAATGGGTATCCATAATAAATACAAATACAATAGGTAGATTTTTCTAAAACGGGGGACAGTAGATTGAAATAACAACCTAGTGATTTTGCTGTTCATTACTCTTCTTGTTGGCTGAGGAAAAGTACATGTTCAAAGTGAGCATCAGAATTGGGTAAGAAGGACTGCACGTCGTGAGGAAAAGTACATGTTCAAACTGAGCATCAGAATTGGGTAAGAAGGACTGCACGTCGTGAGGAAAAGTACATGTTCAAAGTGAGCATCAGAATTGGGTAAGAAGGACTGCACGTCGTGAGGAAAAGTACATGTTCAAACTGAGCATCAGAATTGGGTAAGAAGGACTGCACGTCGTGAGGAAAAGTACATGTTCAAAGTGAGCATCAGAATTGGGTAAGAAGGACTGCACGTCGTTGCGTCCTGGACGAGCATGCTCTGTTAATATGAATCCATAATGTAAATGTGATTTGTGTCATTCTGAGCACCGTGGGTGGACGCCCTAGTCAGGTTACGCACCCAACACATATGGGTCCGGTACATTTCTCAAATGTCTGGCAAATTAAAATGCTGCCGGTCAAATGACTGGCGACACATTTCCCCAACGGAAACAGTGATCTCAGCATACAGCAGCATTACCATCTACATGATATAAACTCAACCAGACAGTCTCCTATCACGTCTACTGTTCACCAGCGCCAAACCACACCGAGTAGAGATACAGTCGCATTCTCTAACCTTATCCTAGGAGTGTACACTTGCTCACTACCCATAAAAGCTTTAGCTAAACGCAATGAACTGATGTAAGCATTCCTTTTACAGCCATTAGGAGGGAAGGGAATGAGTGTACACTTTAAAGAGAAGAGTAGAGGATGAAGAAGAGAAGAGTAGAGGATGAAGGAGAGAAGAGTAGAGGATGAAGGAGAGAAGGAGAGAAGAGAACAAAGGAGAGAAGAGTAGCGGATGAAGGAGAGAAGAGTAGAGGATGAAGGAGTGAAGAGTAGAGGATGAAGGAGAGAAGAGGATGAAGGAGTGAAGAGTAGAGGATAAAGGAGAGAAGAGGATGAAGGAGAGAAGCGTAGAGGATGAAGGAGAGATGAGTAGAGGATGAAGGAGAGTAGAGGATGAAGGAGAGAAGAGTAGAGGATGAAGGAGAAAAGAGTAGAGGATGAAGGAGAGAAGAGTAGAGGATGAAGGAGAGAAGAGTAGAGAATGAAGGAGAGAAGAGTAGAGGATGAAGAAGAGAAGAGTAGAGGATGAAGAAGAGAAGAGTAGAGGATGAAGGACAGAAGAGTAGAGGATGAAGGAGAGAAGAGTAGAGGATGAAGGAGAGAAGGGTAGAGGATGAAGAAGAGAAGAGTAGATGATGAAGGACAGAAGAGTAGAGGGATGAAGGAGACAAGAGTAGAGGATGAAGGAGAGAAGAGTAGAGGATGAAGGAGAGAAGAGTAGAGGATGAAGAAGAGAAGAGTAGAGGATGAAGAAGAGAAGGGTAGATGATGAAGGACAGAAGAGTAGATGATGAAGGACAGAAGAGTAGAGGGATGAAGGAGAGAAGAGTAGAGGATGAAGGAGAGAAGAGTAGAGGATGAAGAAGAGAAGAGTAGAGGACGAAGGAGAGAAGAGTAGAGGATGAAGAAGAGAATGACAGTGGAGCGCGAAGTGAAACATCAGACCTCTCTGCCATTCATCTGAGCGGAAGAGCGAGCAGTGCCCCGAGCAGAGCACCAGTCCTTCTTAATCGGTTGTGTGTGTGTGTGTTGAGGGCAGGGCTAAGCAGGAGCTGACTATGTGGTCAAGTGTAGCCCGACACCCTATTGTGTCCCCACTGTTGTGGTGCAGGTTAATTAAAGCACAGGGGAGCAGCAGCATACAGCACATGATATTACTTAATTCAGCTAGTATTTGTCATTGACACCGCTTCAGGTGTGGATATCACTGCAATAGCCTAGCATCTTTTCCAGCGGGGTACCTGTACATCAAGCTGCCTCATGCTAGAGAAACAGTTTTGAATCGGACATGGCTACTGTATCACTCGTCATACACAGTGACAACCCAGGCTAACTACCCAAGACCCACCCACAGCTCCAGGCCCCACCTCTAGCCCCAGCTCCATACCCAGCTCTAGTCCCAGCTCCAGACCCAGCTCCAACCCAGCTCCAGACCCAGCTCTATCCCCAGCTCCAGCTCTAGCCCCAGCTCTATTCCCAGCTCCAGCTCCAGACCCAGCTCTAGCCCCAGCTCCAGACCCATCTCTAGCCCCAGGTCCAGCTCTATCCCCAGCTCCAGCTCCAGCTCCAGCTCTATCCCCAGCTCCAGACCCCAGCTACAGACCTCAGCTCCAGCCCCAGCTACAGACCTCAGCTACAGACCTCAGCTCCGACCTCAGCTACAGACCTCAGCTACAGCCCCAGCTACAGACCTCAGCTACAGACCTCAGCTACAGACCTCAGCTACAGACCTCAGCTACAGCCCCAGCTACAGACCTCAGCTACAGCCCCAGCTACAGACCTCAGCTCCGACCTCAGCTACAGACCTCAGCTCCGACCTCAGCTACAGGCCCCAGCTACAGGCCTCAGCTACAGACCCCAGCTACAGACCTCAGCTACAGACCTCAGCTACAGACCTCAGCTACAGACCTCAGCTACAGACCTCAGCTACAGACCTCAGCTACAGACCTCAGCTACAGACCTCAGCTCCAGCCCCAGCTACGACGAGGGACAGAGTTGACTACAGCTCAGCAGTAAAACTCATCCAACCGTCCGTTCCGTTCCAGTCCTCTGGGCTGGAGTCACAGGAATTTCCCTTGGTTCATGCCAGGGCCTTGTGCTTCAACAACTCAGTCGGCAGGAGCAGGAATCCCAACCATCCCCTTATGTCAACTCTCACCCTACGTCCCACGTGGTACCCTATTCCCTATATAGTGCACTACTTTTGACCAGGGCCCATAGGGCTGTTAAAAAGTAGTACGCTATGTAGGGAAAAGGGTGTAATTTGGAACTGACTCCAACAACTGACTAACACGCTTAGTAATGGGAATGTTTCATTATTTCAATGCCACATACAGCAGAGCTATATTAACAGCTACATTTAAGGTTTGGTGGTGATCAGCTGAAACACATTGCAGGAAGGGTATGCTATTTTTGTCACTGGGATTATTTGGTTTGGGAATAAAATAAATGTTGTTTCACCCCCCCGCAGGGTGTGAGTTTGAAGAAAGTCAATGAGGAGAAAAAGCTGTGAAATGAGATGGTTGGTGACAAGCGCTGGTAATGATTGTGACGCTGCAGAAACATGGTAAATTGGAGAAAGTAGGTTACTGTAGTGTATACTGATCAAGGACCAGTTTAGTTCCCCCTTCAGCATAGTTCACTATGGTAAAGTGGCAATAAAGGCTGACTCTGGAACTGACCTCACAAGGGCACTTTTAGTCAATGCAAACAACACGCAAATTGTGGGTAGACAGGAACAGGAAGAGGTTACAGCTACAAACCTCTACAGTGAGGAAATTCATGATCCAGTTTCTGCACTAATCACAATGACAAGACAGCCTGGGCCTATCTTGAGACACAAGTGATGGCTCTTACCTCCTCCCATATCTCCAGGGGTGAAAGTAAGGCGGTATGTTTCAGAACGGCATCCCAGCTAAATAAATTGCGGGGGTTACGCCGTACCGGTAAAACATGAGCCATTCATAATAATTCAAACAAAATGTCAAGAAAACTGTCGGCTATTAGACAACTTTTGAATATGTCAGAGGCATTGAAAAAATGAGCGAATGGACTTGAAAACTGGTGGTAAAGCCTGCGCTCCAAAATGCGATGTGGTTCGATGAGAACACCAAGGCAGAGACGAGTGGCCGACACCGAGGCGCACGCGGACTGCAGTGGACGCATAAAATCTGGCCTAATGACAATTTTGGCCTCATGGCCTAGTACAGGAGCCCTTTGAAGTGATTGTTAGACAATCCGATGAGGGTTGTGTTTATGCCACAGTAAAAGCTAATACATTTTAAAAAGTTAAATAACACATATTTACAACTAGGCCCACAGAGATCCTATTGAATGAATAGGGATTCTATATGGAAAACTATGACAAGCCCATACATTTTTTTAAGGACATAAAGGAGGTCCTGTACCAGGAAGAAATGAATTCTACTTCCACCCCTGCATATTTGACAAGATTGGACAGGTGAAACTCAGGATTCTCTAGCACAGTCTAACGATCTAGGCTGCATTGCGTCAGATCAGTGATTGCCTCATGGAAAGAGAGAATGAAAAGAAGGAGGAAGAAAGAAAGAAAGAAAGAAAGAAAGAAAGAAAGAAAGAAAGAAAGAAAGAGTGTATTTCTCAGAGTTCTGCTTCCCGGTCTGTTTCTCTGCAGTGAAATGGAAGAAGGGGTGATGGACCACGACCTGCTAAAGCATGAAACTGTGCAGATGCAGCACGGTGACATCACTATGCACTGAAATATGAAATAGTCAACAAACCTCCCAAAACAACCGAGACCTTCTCTAGCCTTAGTAATAATCCGAGACAGGACGTCAAAGTGACAGCGTAAGGACACAGACGGGATATTTTAGAGAACAACTCATCTACACACTTAACCCGAAAAAGCACTTGACAAAAATACTGAAATGCACACCGTCAAAGCACACTCAAAGGCTTTAGTTCTAGATGAACAAAGCTCTAAAGCTTTTTGAAAAGGATCATTAGAAAGCACAGTACTAAAGCCCAATGTGATGACGCTTTTACCAGTCCTGTCTCATGCACTGGCATCTCGGTATCAGTGTTTCTGCACTACGGTTATGATATGGTTATTATATGGTAATGAAGTTACTATGATTCTTCTTTTTTTAGATATATATTTTAAGGGATTTCCAGGTTTTATTGAACAGATAGCGAGAGAGAATGACCGTGGGGAAAGATAGAGAGAGGTTGTGTCAACGGATTCGAACCTATGCCGATATAGCCAGGGTCAGTGTGCTAGCTTAGCATGTAACAAACCTATGCCGATATAGCCAGGGTCAGTGTGCTAGCTTAGCATGTAACAAACCTATGCCGATATAGCCAGGGTCAGTGTGCTAGCTTAGCATGTAACAAACCTATGCCGATATAGCCAGGATCAGTGTGCTAGCTTAGCATGTAACAAACCTATGCCGATATAGCCAGGGTCAGTGTGCTAGCTTAGCATGTAACATACCATGCCGATATAGCCAGGGTCAAGCTTAGCTAACAAACCTATGCCGATATAGCCAGGGTCAGTGTGCTAGCTTAGCATGTAACAAACCTATGCCGATATAGCCAGGGTCAGTGTGCTAGCTTAGCATGTAACAAACCTATGCCGATATAGCCAGGGTCAGTGTGCTAGCTTAGCATGTAACATTGCCTCCCTCAACTTGCTTGTGACTGGGCTTGAACCAGGGTCCTCTACCTCCCTCTTTCTTTCTCTCAACTTGTCTCTGGATGTGTATGCAGGAAGCAAAAACGTCTCAACCAAGGCAAGTAGCACCATGCATGAGCAAAGAGCTACGCCAACACACGTAACCGCCCGCTTGACAACTTGGGAACCGATTGAACTATACAAAAGGTTCCAAATGGATGGCTCCAACGGCGACATTTCTAGCTAGCTGTGGAGGGAGGTTACGGTACGTTCCAAACTACTTTAACATCTGTGCCAGAGGTTGCAGCATTACCTCTAGTCCACACTGAGAACCTTCTATCGGCCAATGTTATGTTACTAGGACAGTGTAGTTCTGTACGAGCTGTATATGGCCATTGAGAAGGGGGTAGGGTAGATGTTTAAACACACACACACATACCAATGAGCACATCAAGTGTCATATAGCATAAGAAATTGTAGTACAGCAATGAGAGAGGGAATGAAAAGATAGAAAGATAGAGAAAGAAAGATGCAGACAGTGGCCTCTAACCTACACACACACACACACACACACACACACAAAGAGGGATCTTGAGAATGTGTTCATAATAAGCATGGATCGATGTTAGGTGTGTGCTTTCCTGGCCACTCTTCCTACTGCTCCATTACATGGGATTAATACACACTCCCCTATCTGGATAAACCCTCAAAAAAGAGGATTCTATAAGAGCAAAATCGACCTCATCAATTGATAAGGACTGTAGAATATTGCTAAAACCACCGGCAATATTTGAATCGAAATCAAATGGTGAAGCCTTGCGCTACGGGATGAAATACATCCAGACAGACAGTTTGTTTTTTAAAACTGTTTTTTCTTCTGTAAACCATGTCACCTGAATGACCATTTGATATGCATTTGATATGGTACTTCCCCCCTAAATACCACGACCTACTGAGACATACAGAGCTAGTAGTAGGCCTACCATGTGCCTGAGGGGGAATGTACATCAAATATACATTGTTAGAGAATATCAAGAAGACTCTTCAGTGGAATGTGGACGAGCCTATATATATGATGGCTACGTGTCTGGGTAGACCAGGTAAACAAGACAACAACAAGTTTGCGGGTTGGCAATGCATTATCATGCTCAGACACCTAAAACAATGCATGCCTCCTATGTCAACCACCTAAAGAGAATGTAAGAGCATTTTTGGTAGTAAAATCACAAGTAAACACATACAGGGGGCGTCTTTATGCCTTCTGCAAACGGTGCTACTTTGTGTAAACACGGACCAAACAAGAAACCAACAGACAGGCAGAAAAGCAACTATCTCCTCATACTCGAATGCTCCTACCTCGGCACACAGCTTGGCGAAGAGCGGTCCACTTCCCAGGTGGCGTAGAGGTTCATGTGGACCGGGCGATTCGAGGTGATCGTGACAGGTTTGGAGGGCTGCACGTGCAGGGAGGGTGCACCTCCAGTCCGCGGGAGCCCTCCTCGCTCCGACATCACGGAGGTATGTTAGCTAAAAAATGGTTTCAAACGAACGGGTTTAATAGCCTGTCTTCTTTTCCCTCTGCCTCTTCGCTGCAAAACCTACGGTGTGCGTGAACAGTTTGGCTAGTGAATGCGTAAAAATGTTCGTCCGTGCAATCGAAAGTTAATCCTTCTCCTCTATAGAATAACTATTATTTTGGTTGTACTAGATGGTAACATTACTGTCAATGTCCTGGCTTTCACAGCGAGCGAACCCTCTTTCTTTCTGTCAACTTGTCCCTGGATGTGTATGCAGGAAGCAAAAATTTCTCAACCAAGGCAAGTACCACAATGCATAAGCAAAGAGCTACGCCTCTTGTTAAAGACGTAGCCTACGCGTCGATTCCTTTGCAGGAGAGGGGGGGGGGTGAGAGAAAAAGAGGGGGAGAGAGGGGGTGAGAGAGAGAGGGGGTGAGAGAGAGAGGGGGGGGTGAGAGAGAGGGAGTGAGAGAGAGAGAGAGAGAGGGGGGTGAGAGAGAGAGGGGGTGAGAGAGAGAGAGAGCGAGAGGAGGGGGGGGGGTGAGAGAGAGAGAGAGAGGGGGAGTGAGAGAGAGATATGAGAACATAATAATGACAGTGTAATAAGAAGCCCTCCCTCAACATTCTGCTTTTAAAAGGTTAGAAGTTGGTTCATTAAGAAATTATTAGCACTCAGGTAAAGCTATATATAAATCAATTGTATTTTGTTATCAGTCCAAAAAACTAAATTGATTAATCAATCAATGTGAATGTTTGTTTGTGTTTTTTTTTTTTTTACTTATAGGGCACATCTCTCCAAGCTCATTCATCGATTGCAACCATATGGATAACTTAAAAAATGTTGTCCTCAGAGGTGTGACTAGTGATGAATTCAAGGAATTTCTCCAGTATGACATGCTTAGAGGTATTCTATTTAGTTTTGAGATGTTTTAAAAGTACTCCATTCGAAAACAAATGAGTGGGGAAATTCCACCCCTAAAGGGATTTAATCAGCTCAGCCCAGGTTAGTACTAGCTTCTGATAGTATAGGCCAACTGTTCATCCCAAATGTCACCCTATATCCTACATAGTGCCCTACTTTTCGACAAAGCCCTATGGGCCCTGGTCAAAACTCGTGCACTAGCTTATATAGGTGATAGGGTACCATTTAGGACGTAAACATTTGTGACTCACGGTCTTTCTCCATTATAGGCTCCACATACTATCGCGCCGTCAGTAAAGATGTTAGGATGCAAAACCGGTTAGGCCTACATGAGCTCAACTTCGTTGCGTCACACGACCTTGAGAAATGTTCACTGTGCACATGTTGACTAACTTCTTCCCCCCCTTACAGTACTAGGCTACTTCAGGTAGACTTAGGCCATGCCTATTACTGAGTTATTGAATGTTCATGGTGTCTATAATACAGGCTATGTCTATCGCGTCGGCACTAACCATGCGATTTGGGCACGTGCTGCGCTTTGATCTAGGCCCTATTGCAAAGGACGGGTGGCGCCCATTTTAGGCTAGTCTGTCTACTGTCTGGTTAGAATATGAATCACTCAGGTGTTGTCATTTGATAATCAGACACACGCGTATCACGATTTGAACCAGCTTGTAGTGGGATTTATTTTCATTAATTTCACTATGCGTAATTGTCATTTGCAATGAGCTTGTTCAGTGGTGTAGTGGAGGGTATAAGCAGGTATATGCCATATATCCAATTATCTTTAAGTGGGCATTGCGTATACTCACATCGGAATCCTCACTGATACGAATCAAAGTAGTGGAGTGTAGGTATACCCCGTATCAATTCATACGGCTGGTGGAACAGATCGGAATGTTTAACTTAAAATGTTGATAAACTATTATTTCTTCATATTTTAGGCGCATCAATGTACCAGCCATGTACACTCGGCATTAGACCTATGCGTGAATGTCCCAAAATGTCCTTTGCGGGAAAACTGTTCTAAAATGAGCAACGGACACGAAATCGGTTTGATGAACAAAGATAGAAAAATCCGTTAGAAAGAAGCGGGAAATAAAGACACAACAAATATCATCGGTTGCTAATACTATTAGGATAATGCCTTTGGCTGCTAGACAATGAAAGCATGTTGAAAGAAAACTAATAGAACAGGAGAACGCATGTGAGTAAGATAAAATCATTGCCTCCACGTCTCAATGGTGGGATTTTGGAGCAAGGTAATATGAAGTAAAACGTCCAGGTTTCAAACAATTACTGAACATGAAAAATATAACGATGCTAATGATAGGCCTAACCGTTTTCTGGTAGATGTAAAGGCTTGACTAAAAACCATCTCTATTAAATGTTAACTAGCTAGAAAGTAGCCTATGCCTACCTGTCAGAATGATATCATGATTATTTGCGTCAACCCATTGACAATTTCTTTCGCAAACACAATCTCATGTGCCACAGAAACACCACTAATCAAGCAGTAGCGCTAGCTAGGTGCCCTTACGCTAGAATGAAAGGGTAACCCCCCCCAAAAAAATGTCTTAATTCAAAAGTGGTCTCCTGATGTGGTTTAAGCATTGTTATGGACTCTTAGAAAATACAAGTTTGTTATTTTTCTGTAAAAAAATAAAAATAACTTTGAAAATCTGAAACCGGTGAATTTCTGACGCAGTTTATCTGTTTCAATAGTTGGTCTACTATTGGCCTACTGCACAGTGCAGCTTGGGTTGGCCTGACTGTAAGACCAATATAGGATTGATCATGTTAGGTCATTCAGAGGGTATGTCACTATTTCTCATTAAAAAAATTCACACAGTGCGCCTTTCCTCCTCCAGACGGCCCGTTTAAAAATATTGAGGAAAAATGAGAGTATACCCATTTCTCCAGGCACCACTACACCGCTCCGCTTGTTATCATGACGACATCAGTTTCAAGCTTTAATGTCACGTGCATAAGTACAGTGAAATGCCGTTCTTGCAAGATCTAAACCCAACAATGTAGTAATCAATATCAATGTAACACTAAAAATAACATAAGGTAGAACAAAACTACACAAAATATATACAAATGAGAAATAAGAAGAACATGAGAAAGTAAGAAGCTATATACAGGGTCAGTTCCAATACCATATATACAATGTGCAGGGATACTGGAGTGATAGAGGGAGATATGTATAGCGGTAAGGTGACTAGGCATCAGGATATATGATAAACAGAGTACCAGCAGTGTAAATGATGAATGTATGTGAGCATTTGTGTAGAGTCAGTATAAATGTGTGTGCGTGTTATGTGTGTGTTGGGGTGTGTGAGTGTGTATAGAGACAGTGCAGAAAATCGAATAAAATACAAGGGTCAACTCAGACAGTCCATGTAGCCATTATGTTAGCTATTTCGCAGTCTTATGGCTTGGGGATAGAAGCTGTTCAGGAGCCTGTTGGTTTCAGACTTGATGCACTGGTATCGCCTGCCATGCAGAAGCAGATTGCCAATAAGTGGTAAGGAAACCTAGTCAATGATGCTGGGCGTGGGAAGGAGCTCACCGGAGTGGAGTACCGGCACAGAAAATGTTCTATTGCTTCAGTGCCTTTTCCTCTTATAGAATATAAGCTCAAAAGTATTGTGGAGCTCCTGCCCCTAAATGTAAATAGTACCACCACCTATTTCAGTCCAAGTCAAGCACTGGATCTATTCAAAGAGAGACTATAAATACAAAAGTATGTGGACAGCCCTTCAAATTAGTGGATTCAGGTTTCTATGGCCGAGCAGCCGCACACAAGCCTAAGATCACCATGCGCAATGCCAAGCGTTGGCTGGGGTGGTGTAAAGTGGAAACATGTTCGCTACCTGCCCGAATGTATTGTGCCAACTGTAAAGTTTGGTGGAGGAGGAATAATGGTCTGGGGCTGTTTTTCATGGTTCAGGCTAGTCTTAGTTCCAGTGAAGGGAAAGCTTAATGCTACAGCATACATTGACATTCTAGATGATTCTGTGCTTCCAACTTTGTGGCAACAGTTTGGGGAAGGCCCTTTCCAGTTTCAGCACGACAATGCCCCCGTGCACAAAGTGAAGTCCATACAGAAATGGTTTGTTGAGATTGGTGTGAAAGAACTTGACTGGCGTGCACAGAGCCCTGACCTCAACCCCATCAAACACATTTGGGATGAATTAGAACCCCGACTGCGAGCCAGGCCTAATCGGCCAACATCAGTGCCCGACCTCAATAATGCTTGTGGCTGAATGGAAACAAGTCCCTGCAGCAATGTACCAACATCTAGATGAAAACCTTCCCAGAAGAGTGGAGGCTGTTATAGCAGCAAAGTGGGGACAAACTCCATTTTAATGCTCATGATTTTGAATGAGATGTTTGACGAGCGGGTGTCCACATACTTTTGGTCATGTAGTGTATGTGAGTGGGAGACAAGGACATGTTTATTAAACGGGTCAATGAGAGTCACTGATGATGGTATAATCATAAAAAGCCTTTATACTTGCAGTTAGGATGACATTCATTCATGTGTGGCTCTACAGATATCTGCATATTCTCTGGCCCCGTGGCTAAGCATTAACACTCACACTGTGTTCCATCCGGGTGTTGTCTAACAGATTATTCATGGAAGGGTTCTCTATTATCAATCATAACCTTTATTTAACTAGACACGTCAGTTAAGAAGAAATTTGCATTTACAATGACGGGCCACGCCGCCCAATGGGACTACTAATCACGGCCGATTGTGATACTGCCTGGAATCGAACCAGGGACTGTAGTGACGCCTCTAGCACTGAGATGCAGTGCCTTAGACCGCTGTGCCACTCGGGAGCCCAAAACGCTGCCGTCATGATATCTTCACAACAACAGCCAATGTCTCCAGCGCACTCTACTTTTCAGAAAGGTGTTCGTTGTGTCACGCATAAAGACACATTTGGTCTTTCTAATCCAGTTTCAACATGACTGCTTTCGAACCATATTTCTAAAAACATATTTAGAGTGTATATCACACAGTGCATTCGGAAAGTTTTCAGACCCCTTCATTTTCCACATTTTGTTACGTTACAGCCTTATTAAAAAAAAGTCTCATCAATCTTCACACATTAGCCCATAATGACAAAGCAAAAACAGGTTTTTACAAATGTTCACAAATTAATAACGGAAATATCACATTTACATAAGTATTCAAACCCTTTACTCAGTACTTTGTTGAAGCACTTATGGCAGCGATTACAGCCTCATTCTTGGGTATGAGACTACAAGCTTGGCACACCTGTATTTGGGGAGTTTCTCCCATTCTTCTCTGCAGATCCTCTTAAGCTCTGTCCGGTTGAATGTGGAGCGTCGCTGCACAGCCATTTTCAGGTCTCCAGAGATGTTCGATCGGCTTCAAGCTCAGGCTCTGGCTGGGCCACTCAAAGACATTTAGAGACTTGTCCCAAAGCAACTCCTGCATTGTCCTGTTGGAAGATGAACTTTCACTCTAGTCTGAGGTCCTAAGCGCTCTGGAGCAGGTTTTCATCAAGGACCTCTCTGTACTTTGCTCTGTTCATCTTTCCCTCGAGCCGGACTAGTCTCCCAGTCCCTGCTGCTGAAAAACATCCCTACAGCATGATGTTGCCACCACCACCATGCTTCACCGTATGGATGGTATTGGCCAATTGATAAGCGGTGCCTGGTTTCCTCCAGACATGATGCTTGGCATTCAGGCCAAAGACTTCAATCTTGGTTCCATCAGACCAGAGAATCTTGTTTGTCTGAGAGTTCTTTAGGTACCTTTTGGCAAACTCCATGCGGGCGGTCATGTGCCTTTTACTGAGGGGTAGCTCCCATCTGCTGCAGAGATGGTTGGCTTTTTAGTTGATTCTCCACAGAAGAACTCTGGAGCTCTGTCAGAGTGACCATCATGTTCTTGGTCACCTCCCTGACCAAGGCCCTTCTCCCCAGATTGCTCAGTTTATCCGGGCAGCCAGCTCTAGGAAATCTCCTTCCATTTAAGAGTGATGGAGTCCACTGTGTTCTTGCGGACCTTTAATGCTGCAGAATTTTTTTTGTACCCATCCCCAGATCTGTGCCTCGTCACACTTCTGTCTCTGAGCTCTACGGACAATTCCTTCGACCTCATGGCTTGGTTTTTGCTCTGACATGCACTGTCAACTGTGGGACCTTATATAGACAGGTGTGTGTCTTTCCAAATCATGTCCAATCAATTGAATTTACCACAAGGGGACTCCAAATTATAGAAACATCTGGAAACTGGATGCACCTGAGCTCAATTTTGAGTCTCATAGCAAAGGGTCTGAATTCTTATGTAAATAATGTATTTCAGTTTTATTTTATACATTTGCCAACATTTCTAAAAACCTGTTTTCACTTTGTCATTATGGGGTATTGTGTATAGATCGATGAAGGAAAAAGTGAATTGAATACATTTTAGAATAAGGCTGTAACGTAACAAAATGTAGAAAAAGGGGTTCTGAATAGTTTCCGAATGCACTGCACATGGTGGTCATTTAGCAGATGCCTGTATTTCAAGTAGACTAGCCGATGTGGTCCTGTATGGTTGACTTGGTGGAGCATGGGCTGTACGATCCTTTCCCGGGACCACACATACGTCAAATGTATGCACACATGACTAAATCGCTTTGGATTATAGCGTCTGCTAAATGGCATATATTACGTAATACATAGTCATGTTTTTACAAAGTGGCTTCGAGGTTGTAGTAGGCTACCATACGCTAGGATGACAAATCCTGGAATAGTGTTGCAGAAAGCCTGCCAGGCATTATGGTGCAGTGGAGCCTCATTGTGTGTGTACTAGTGACTGAGTCAGCATGTGGTTACTGCTATCAGTTATTTAGGGCACAGTGAGTGTTTCCCAGACGTCAGGTGACTGTCACACTGGATCCTCCGTCAGCCCCTGGTGGATTAACCCAGAACTACACCTTGTTGTTATGTCAGCATAGCTGTGGCCTTGACTTGGTCAGGGGGTATACGAGGTTAGCTCATGGTTCGTCATGCTAGGTATGACTTCATACAGCCATGTATCAGCACCGTGTTAAAGCTTTAGATCATTTAAGTCATTACTATAGCCTTTCCTCCCTCACAATGTTACTTATTGGTGGGGGATGGGTGATTTCAGGTCACGTGGCCTAGGGAAAAACAATTAGCCCTCAAATGTATTAACCATTTGGATCCATAGACTGGATTGACATGGAGTCTTTTATTTACAAAAAGAGAAAAGCACAGCTACATGGAAAGTAGTCACACAGGACAGAATAGATGGGTTATATAAATTCTGCCTACAGTGGAGACCTGGCAACGGTTCTCCAGAACACCAGGGTTGGGCTCAATTCCATTTCAATTCCAGAAGTACAAACATTCCAATTCTCTTCAATTATGAAAATTGGAATTTGCTTTATTTTCCAAAATGGACTGGAATTGTAATGGAATTGGCCCCAGTCCTGCCAGACGCGTATTATCATTGTCATTAAGAGGAAAAGACAACTGTATTAACGGATGGTTTTGTGTGGGTTCAAATCTGAGCTCGTCTTGTTCGGCCTGTCCTCTCTTCCCATTTCCTCATGGTGTGTTATTGGTGGTCTAAAACTTGAACTCTTTGTATTTCTTGGCACCTCCTCGTGTGTCCTGAGGCTGGGCCTTCCTCTTCTTTTGCTGTGGGGTGGAGAGAGATATGGAGAAGAAAAGTCTCAATATTGTCATACAAGGCTAAAACTGTACAATCAAACCTTCTCCTCTTAGTGAAAGTGGCATATGACTCCAACCCCGTCACAACATGTTGCAGGGCTGAGAAAAGGAAGAAGGGAGGAATGTGCACACTGCTTTCACTCTGAAAACCCTGCTATCCCAGGATGGCCATATTCAGAAGCAGAGAGAACATTTCAACAAGAGAAAAAAAAAGTAAGACTTTGCATTAATGGCTATTATGAAAGTGGATAAATAAATAGAACAAATCCTAAACGTTTCAGATTACATTTGAATAGGATTAAATCACTCAACTAACAATGGCTAAAATCAGATCCTAATCTTCACATCTAGTGTTAATTTATTCTGCCACATATGGGACTGGAGAAAGAGCCTTTCCAACACAGTGCATACCATCATTCTCCTACCCTCATCTCGGCCCCAATTGACAGGATACATTTCATGCTAAACTATAGCAGTAATGAACCAGGATGACTCCTCGCATCCTTCTCATAAAGCATTGGAGAAGAAGGTCTGAGGGGAGGAACCACTGACTTTCTCCCACAACGTGTTTTGAGACGAGGAGACAGGACATGAAGATACAAGAACACATCACTCAGATTCACCCCGGGGCTTTCTAGCTCCTCATTACTGTGTGTATACTGACTAGTCTAGTACAAGTCACAGCTAGAAGAGCTTTCTCTGACTGTCATATCTGCTTTAGTCTGAGCATGAGTGTCCTGGAGGAGTAGAAATGTGATCAGGAAAGGGGGATGTGGTAAACAATTACAAGACCAAACAAATCACAAGGTGCCGGGTTGTATTCATTAGTGAACATTGTAGCCAAACTGTTTTGCACCATAGCTATATGTTTTGTACTGTAACAAATGGCCACTACAGTTACAGTGTCTCAGGGTCACCTTCTGTTTGGCGGCGTGCTCGGCCACCATGTCGCTGAAGTCCTCCTTCTCCACCTGGGCCTCCTGGTTCCTGACGTGCTCCTCATACTTCTGGGTCATGGCCATGGGGTCCAGCTCCAGCTCCTCTGGGGCCAGAGCCACTTCTACCCCTTGGAACTCCTGGCCTCCGCCCGCCTTACGACCCGCCATGGCCTGAGGAGGAGAGTCAGACGGGAGACAAAGAAGCTCATCTGAAACTGTTCCCTATTCCCTGTAGTGTACTGCTTTTGGCCTAAAGTGGGGAATAGGGGAGTTAGTGTGTATGTGGGTCATGTAGGTGTAGAGAAGTGTATGAGTGTACATCCATGAAGGTGTGTTTAAAGAGATGGCAATGAATCTTCTACTTCCCCAGAGTCAGATCAACTCATGGATACCATTTGTATGTCTCCGCGTGCGGTTTACAAGAAAGTTAGACGTAGTTTCGCGAGCCGATGGTAACTAGCGTTTGTGCAATGACTGGAAGTCTACCCGTCCAGCTAGCACACAGCTAGAGGCTATGTGTTTGAGTACCAGTGCATACACGTATGTATGTGATTGTTAGTGAAATATGCTCTGCGTATGTATGAGTAAGGGACTAACTACGGGTTGTGTTTTTGGTACGAGTGTTAACATGCCTACACCCCAGTGGTTGGTATGTGGTAGGTTTAGTAGTGATCTCTGATAGGGCGACTTTATCCAGACACAGTGTTTTTGCCATTGTCCTTACCCCCGATACGTCGTAGATGTGTGTGGATGCCATCATGGCTGCTCCTCCAGAGCCCGTTCTCCTCTCTGGGAGCACCGTGAACAGCTGAGGAGTCTCATTCCTACACACACACACACACACACACACACAGAGATGCATGTTACAAACACTCACAATACAGTAAAACGACACACACTCACAAATTAAATATTAGTGAATAGTCACACAACCTATTCCTGGCCACACACACTCACCCGTCCATAGCCTCCTCAATCTTCTTCTTCCTCAGCTCAATGAGCTCTGGAGTCTCCATACCAGCAGGTACCGACGAGAATCCTCCGGGAGTGATCAGACCACTGGAACACACACACAGGCTCAGAGTTAATAAACCACTGATCACTGTATTCAAGACAACACACACAACCCACTACAAATGGCAACTGGTAATTTGTTCCACGTGACCAACGGCTTATTGATCCAACAGAAGAGAGCCTGGTTCGTTTCAAGTCCATGTCAACTTGATGTGTTTAAAACAGTCAGTTAATGACTCGTCTACCTGTCTGCCGGTGTGAAGAAGCCGGTTTCGTCTGGCTTCTCCTCATCACTCTCGTCCTCCTCCTCTTCCTCGGAAGACTCCTCGTCTGAAGGCTCCAGCTCTCCCCACGGCGTACGATCCACCTCCTCCTCCTCCGCCTTAGCCTACACACAGACATGTAGACAATAGGACAATAGTTAACAGGCCATTGGCCCAAAGCAGACAGCTGGTGTGTCAGATATAGCAATGTGTGGCAGTGGGGGGTACGGTGGTGTTGTATGGTAAATTAAGGGTGTATGGTGTATATGAGGGGAATCGGGCAGGGGTGTGAGGAAGACCTCACCTGGAAGTCGACGGCGTTGGTCCCGAACACATCACCGTACAGAGGCTTTCCCGTCTCATCTACAGGAGGCTTCCCCCAACCACCAGCATGGTAACCGAACGAACAGCTCTGAGAGAGAGAGACAACAGGAGAGTGGGGGGGTGGTCAATAAAAGTCTCAGTGTAATAAGCTTCACAATACAGTATAAACACTTTTATTACATTGGAAAAAGTCTCCCGGGGGGACACAATACAGGGGGACACAAACTGTTAAAGCAGATGGGCTCGATTCGATCCGTAGCGCTGAAGCTCTGCGCTGTAGTGCGATTTCAATGTTAAAAGTCTAGCGTGTGTTCTCGTGGAACATCGCCTTCACATTTCTAGCGCAGCTCTTCAGCGCTACGGACTGAATGGAGCCCTGTGTCTGCGTTAAGGCAAGCTTACCTCCGGGATGGGCGAGTTGAGCCCGGGGATCTTGAGGTTGGGGTAGGAGGGAGGGGGGCCGTATCTCTGCATGGCGATCAGCCAGGGAGGGGGAACCTTGTGGGAGTTCTACACGGGAGGGGGGAAACAACTTTAGCGAAAAGACCATGGTGCATCAGCAATATGAATGATTACAGTTCCATAAAACAAAGCAGAATTATAAAGTCGTCCATCAGTAACATTAAAGGTGGTAGTGGGATCGTAGGCTTCCACAGCAGAGTGAAAGTAGAAGTGGGATAATAAAAACATTGGGAAAATGATGACGCTGAAAAACTGACCGGTCCAACGGGCATGCCCAGAGCAATACGCAGCTCATCTGACAGGTCGCCTGGCTTCTTCTCCTTCAGCCTCGTCTCAAACTCCTTCCCCTGTAGCGAGGGAGAGCGAGAGAAACACAGATTGTAAGAATCAACATTTCATTCCTAACACTAATTCACCAGAGCAGAGTACACTGACTACCATCTGTTGATTCAAGACCCAACAACGAGGTATTGAGGGAAACCCAAACCAACCACCGATTACAGCCCTAATTATTCCATTCAAGGTCCAATCAATCAACAGGAAGTAGGAGTAGAGTTTCTGATGTTAGGTGCTATATACAGTGGAGTCCTCCATTGAGCAGTCAGACATCCTTACCTCGTAGTAGAGGTCACCGTGGATGGAGAGTTTCGGCTTCATCTGCCACTTGAAGAAGGCGTCGTGGAGCTTCTGGTAGTCGATGTCGATCTTGCCCATCTTGGGACGCACCTTCTCCCTCATCTTGGTCTTCATGGTCTTGGCATCCTCCTGTAAGCAGAGTACCACGTCATTCAGTGTTACTTCTGACAACGTGTTTCACTACTCTATTTTATACAGCTGTTCATGGAACAAATATTTAACGGATGTGTGTTATTTATTGATGTTTTGTAATGAACTTGAAGTAAACGCCGCGTGAAACAGAAAAATACACAGGCCATGTTTGTATACTTTAAAAGCGGTCATTCTCCTCATGCTAGCCAAAAACTAGGGAGATGAACATGGTGTTAACAGCTGGAACCCACCCACCTTTCCAGCTGGAACCACCAGCCAGTGCCTCATTGTGCCTACTGTCTGGTGCTACTACCCCTCTATTGGACAGAATCATCCATCTTCTCCTGTAAAGATTCTCTGGTACCCCTCTATTGGACAGAATCATCTATCTTCTTTCTCCTGTAAAGCTTCTCTGGTACCCCTCTATTGGACAGAGCCATATACCTTCTCCTGTAAAGCTTCTCTCATCTCCTGGATGCCTGTCCTCTTGATGAACTCTGGCAGCTCGAAAGGGGGCTTCTCGATACCCCTCTTGCCCTGGAGGTACTTCCTCTTGAAGCACCAGTGTCGGGGGACGGGCACCGTGTTCCTGGTGGCCTTCAGGTGCACCAGCAGCTTGGGTTCCTGCGCCGTCACGTCGTGCATCTCCACCACGTCAGGACGCGCCACCAACTGGAGGAGGACGGGGTCAAAATCAACATCGGACACAGATCTCTATCAATCTCCTTTTAAAACATCTCCGGTGACCACCCACACAAACTGAATCAGCTCATATAGACAAGCATTCATGAGTAAAGTGTTAGGTACAGAACAACTTCTATACCAACTTCATCAATACACAGGAGCTAGAATGTCTAACTCTTAAAAAGCAGGTAAATGTATTACCTGTTTGAGTTCAGCCACAGTTAGTCTGTTCATTCTCCTCAGCTTCTTCTTAGACATCTTGGGAACATCTGGTCTGATCTCCTGTACACACACACACGAAGAATGACCACGAGGATAACTTCCATGGTCAACACTTGGTCAAAGAGAGAGCACTGGAAGATGACACTATTTCTGTGTCCCAATCGTTCACCTTTCCTCCACAAAGTGCACACTACTTAGGGCATTAGGGTAGAGAATTGGGACGACGCAGCATATAAACACTCCTGTTTGAGAAGTATTTTTTCATCCAAGCTCAGGAATGGAGAGAATGTAGAGGAGAGATGAATACTAACGTCGTCACTGTCGTCGCTGTCTTTCTTTTCCTCCTCAAATCCCTTCTTCCTCATTAGAGCAGGAGCCGGCTCCTTCTCCGGTTCCTTCTCCTTCTCCTTCTTCACGTCATCAGTCAGCTGAGAGAGGGATGGACAAACACAGTTCATTAGAACTGTTAGCAAAAGACTAACGCGCAAACAGATTCCATCCTTAAATCAACACAACAAAATTATTCACTTTTCATGCTTGTTCAGAGGTTCTTGAAACTACTGCGCTGAGAACTGGTGGGTCAACTGAACCTGATGCGATTTTACTTTAATTCTCGGGCCATTAAAACACTAAATATGAACAATAACACTGGACACATCTGTTTTGACAGATTTTTCATAAAGAACCATAAAGCCAATATCTAAAATGGGGGCCCTCACCTTGAAGGCCTCAAAGATCCTCTTGAAGAAGATGAAGTTAGGATCGTAGATCTCCGGTTCCTCTGTAATATACTCAATCTCCACCTCAGGCTCTTTCTCCTTCTCTCCATCCTCCTCTTTCTTCTCCTCCGCATGCTCCCTCTTCTCCTGCTCACGCCTCTTCTTGTTCTTCTTCTTACGGTTCCTGCGCTTACGATTTTTCTGAGAAGGGGAGAATGCAAGAGGGAGAATGAAAATGCTAATAACTGAAACTAGGGCTGGGCAGTATATCGTATTTTATGACATACCATTATTGATGCAGGGACCGGTTTGGGTTTTACTTTACCTTCTATACCGGTATTTGAATGTTTGGTTTGTTAAATGTGATATGCCTTGTGTGACGTCCATTTTTATAGTTTACTTCGCTACCTGAGTCATCCCTCTCCACTCTCTCTCCGTGCCACTTTCAACACAGACCCAGTCCCACTCCGTCATTCAAGGAGCACATTTGATGTTCCTCAACTTGTGTTCAGTCTGCATGGTCAATGTTGACGACAACAAAGCAGTTTTCACTTTACTTCTTAATATAAAACCACTAGTGTTCTATAATGACACTATTATTTTGTGTTTCTTACATCAGCAAACAGCTAGTTTGTATTTTCTTAGCAGGTTGCCCTAAATCTTGTGAGACGCTAATTGTTAGCCGCTAATGATAATAGCTAGCTAGCTAATAAATGTATTGACTAAGAGCAAACGTAGCTAGCTAATACAGCCTGATAATACCAGTGATGGTGTAGACCTAAATCAGCATGTTGTTTGTGCAACAGTATCTTCTAAATCAAAGAGTAATATGCAAAGCAAGAATATGTTAGCTATATCAAGTAGCTAAGAAAAAAACATGCAATGTAGCCAAAGCTTATAGGGTCCCCTAGGAAACATTTATCAACACTTTAGTTCCTAACCTGTCACAATAACTCCTTCCTGGCATTTTTATAAATTGTCATCTCAAGCAACACTGTATTCAAAGTGCCCACTATTATATGCTAACTATAATAATAATAATAGTCATTATATTCCCATGATTCCAACAGTTTTGCTCTAAATCAAATCAAATTTTATTTGTCACATACACATGGTTAGCAGATGTTAATGCGAGTGTAGCGAAATGCTTGTGCTTCTAGTTCCGACAATGCAGTGATAACCAACAAGTAATCTAACTAACAATTCTAAAACTACTGTCTTATACACAGTGTAAGGGGATAAAGAATATGTACATAAGGATATATGAGTGAGTGATGGTACAGAGCAGCATACAGTAGATGGTATCGAGTACAGTATATACATATGAGATGAGTATGTAGACAAAGTAAACAAAGTGGCATAGTTAAAGTGGCTAGTGATACATGTATTACATAAGGATGCAGTCGATGATGTAGAGTACAGTATATACGTATGCATATGAGATGAATAATGTAGGGTAAGTAACATTATATAAGGTAGCATTGTTTAAAGTGGCTAGTGATATATTTACATCATTTCCCATCAATTCCCATTATTAAAGTGGCTGGAGTTGGGTCAGTGTCAATGAGAGTGTGTTGGCAGCAGCCACTCAATGGTGGCTGTTTAACAGTCTGATAGCCTTGAGATAGAAGCTGTTTTTCAGTCTCTCAGTCCCAGCTTTGATGCACCTGTACTGACCTCGCCTTCTGGATGATAGCGGGGTGAACAGGCAGTGGTTCGGGTGGTTGATGTCCTTGATGATCTTTATGGCCTTCCTGTAACATCGGGTGGTGTAGGTGTCCTGGAGGGCAGGTAGTTTGCCCCGGTGATGCGTTGTGCAGACCTCACTACCCTCTGGAGAGCCTTACGGTTGAGGGCGGAGCAGTTGCCGTACCAGGCGGTGATACAGCCCGCCAGGATGCTCTCGATTGTGCATCTGTAGAAGTTCGTGAGTGCTTTTGGTGACAAGCCGAATTTCTTCAGCCTCCTGAGGTTGAAGAGGCGCTGCTGCGCCTTCTTCACGACGCTGTCAGTGTGAGTGGACCAATTCAGTTTGTCTGTGATGTGTATGCCGAGGAACTTAACTTGCTACCCTCTCCACTACTGTTCCATCGATGTGGATAGGGGTGTTCCCTCTGCTGTTTCCTGAAGTCCACAATCATCTCCTTAGTTTTGTTGACGTTGAGTGTGAGGTTATTTTCCTGACACCACACTCCGAGGGCCCTCACCTCCTCCCTGTAGGCCGTCTCGTCGTTGTTGGTAATCAAGCCTACCACTGTTGTGTCGTCCGCAAACTTGATGATTGAGTTGGAGCGTGCGTGGCCACGCAGTCGTGGGTGAACAGGGAGTACAGGAGAGGGCTCAGAACGCACCCTTGTGGGGCCCCCGTGTTGAGGATCAGCGGGGAGGAGATGTTGTTGCCTACCCTCACCACCTGGGGCGGCCCGTCAGGAAGTCCAGTACCCAGTTGCACAGGGCGGGGTCGAGACCCAGGGTCTCGAGCTTGATGACGAGCTTGGAGGGTACTATGGTGTTGAATGCCGAGCTGTAGTCGATGAACAGCATTCTCACATAGGTATTCCTCTTGTCCAGGTGGGTTAGGGCAGTGTGCAGTGTGGTTGAGATTGCATCGTCTGTGGACCTATTTGGGCGGTAAGCAAATTGGAGTGGGTCTAGGGTGTCAGGTAGGGTGGAGGTGATATGGTCCTTGACTAGTCTCTCAAAGCACTTCATGATGACGGAAAGTGAGTGCTACGGGGCGGTAGTCGTTTAGCTCAGTTACCTTAGCTTTCTTGGGAACAGGAACAATGGTGGCCCTCTTGAAGCATGTGGGAACAGCAGACTGGTATAGGGATTGATTGAATATGTCCGTAAACACACCGGCCAGCTGGTCTGCGCATGCTCTGAGGGCGCGGCTGGGGATGCCGTCTGGGCCTGCAGCCTTGCGAGGGTTAACACGTTTAAATGTCTTACTCACCTCGGCTGCAGTGAAGGAGAGACCGCATGTTTTCGTTGCAGGCCGTGTCAGTGGCACTGTATTGTCCTCAAAGCGGGAAAAAAGTTATTTAGTCTGCCTGGGAGCAAGACATCCTGGTCCGTGACTGGGCTGGGTTTCTTCTTGTAGTCCGTGATTGACTGTAGACCCTGCCACATGCCTCTTGTGTCTGAGCCATTGAATTGAGATTCCACTTTGTCCCTGTACTGACGCTTAGCTTGTTTAATAGCCTTGCGGAGGAATAGCTGCATTGTTTATATTCGGACATGTTACCAGACACCTTGCCCTGATTAAAAGCAGTGGTTCGCGCTTTCAGTTTCACGCGAATGCTGCCATCAATCCACGGTTTCTGGTTTGGGAATGTTTTTATCGTTGCTATGGGAACGACATCTTCGACGCACGTTCTAATGAACTCGCACACCGAATCAGCGTATTCGTCAATATTTTCATCTGACGCAATACGAAACATGTCCCAGTCCACGTGATGGAAGCAGTCTTGGAGTGTGGAGTCAGCTTGGTCTGACCAGCGTTGGACAGACCTCAGCGTGGGAGCCTCTTGTTTAAGTTTCTGCCTGTAGGCAGGGATCAACAAAATGGAGTCGTGGTCAGCATTTCCGAAAGGGGGCGGGGCAGGGCCTTATATGCGTCGCGGAAGTTAGAGTAACAATGATCCAAGGTTTTACCACCCCTGGTTGCGCAATCGATATGCTGATAAAATTTAGGGAGTCTTGTTTTCAGATTAGCTTTGTTAAAATCCCCAGCTACAATGAATGCAGCCTCCGGATAAATGGTTTCCAGTTTGCAAAGAGTTAAATAAAGTTCGTTCAGAGCCATCGATGTGTCTGCTTGGGGGATATATACGGCTGTGATTATAATCGAAGAGAATTCTCTTGGAAGATAATGCGGTCTACATTTGATTGTGAGGAATTCTAAATCAGGTGAACAGAAGGATTTGAGTTCCTGTATGTTTCCTTCATCACACCATGTCTCGTTAGTCATGAGGCATACGCCCCCGCCGCTCTTCTTACCAGAAAGATGTTTGTTTCTGTCGGCGCGATGCGTGGAGAAACCCGTTGGCTGCACCGCATCGGATAGCGTCTTCCCAGTAAGCCATGTTTCCGTGAATCAGAGAACATTGCAGTCTCTGATGTCCCTCTGGAATGCTACCCTTGCTCGGATTTCATCAACCTTGTTGTCAAGAGACTGGACATTGGCAAGAAGAATGCTGGGGAGTGGTGCGCGATGTGCCCTTGTCCGGAGTCTGACCAGAAGACCGCTACGTTTCCCTCTTTTTCGGAGTCGTTTTCTTGGGTCGCTGCATGCGATCCATTCCGTTGTCCTGTTTGTAAGGCAGAACACAGGATCCGCGTCGCGGAAAACATATTCTTGGTCGTACTGATGGTGAGTTGACGCTGATCTTATATTCAGTAGTTCTTCTCGACTGTATGTAATGAAACCTAAGATGACCTGGGGTACTAATGTAAGAAATAACACGTAAAAAAACAAAAAACTGCATAGTTTCCTAGGAACGCGAAGCGAGGCGGCCATCTCTGTCGGCGCCGGATCTCTGTCGGCGCTCTAATTTACAAGTCCAATCGCAATTGCAACATTTGGTTAAAAATAGGTCCTAGATTATTTGCCCATATTATGCAGCTCTAGATGGCAGTGTGGAAATCTCAACTGAGCAGTGGTGTAAAGTACTTAAGTAGTACTTTTAAGTATTTGTACTTTTTTTGGTATCTTTACTATTTTTTACAACTTTTACTTCACTACATTCTTAAAAGAAAATACTGTACATTTTCCCTGACACCTAAAAGTACTCGTTACATTTTAAATGCTTAGCAGGACAGGAAAATGGCCTAATTCACACACTTGACAAGAGAACATCCCTGGTCGGACTCACTAAACACAAATACTTTGTTTGTAAATCATGTCTGAGTGTTGGAGTGTGCCACTGGCTATCCGTACATTTAAAAAGAAAGAAAATGGTACAATCTGGTTTTCTTAATATAAGGAATTTGAAATTGTTTATACTTTTACTTTTGATACTTAAGTACATTTTATAAATTACATTTACTTTGATACTTAAGTATATTTAAAACCAAATACTTTTATTCAAGTAGTATTTTACTGGGTGACTCACTAACTTGAGTAATTTTCTATTAACGTATCATTACTTTTATTCAAGTATGACAACTGGGTACTTTTTCCACCAATACAACTGCAGGAAATGCAGAAATCATAAAAGTGCTGAAATTTGTTCTGGTTGAAGTTGAATTGAACAGTATAAAACAATCAGAGTGAATAAAGACTCATTGAAATCACTTAGAATATATATGTGTTGCCACCCTGGGATCGCTCACTACTCATAAAGCACCCTGGGATCGCTCACTACTCATAAAGCACCCTGGGATCGCTCACTACTCATAAAGCACCCTGGGATCGCTCACTACTCATAAAGCACCCTGGGATCGCTCACTACTCATAAAGCACCCTGGGATCGCTCACTACTCATAAAGCACCCTGGGATCGCTCACTACTCATAAAGCACCCTGGGATCGCTCACTACTCATAAAGCACCCTGGGATCGCTCACTACTCATAAAGCACCCTGGGATCGCTCACTACTCATAAAGCACCCTGGGATCGCTCACTACTCATAAAGCACCCTGGGATCGCTCACTACTCATAAAGCACCCTGGGATCGCTCACTACTCATAAAGCACCCTGGGATCGCTCACTACTCATAAAGCACCCTGGGATCACTCACTACTCATAAAGCACCCTGGGAACGCTCACTACTCATAAAGCACCCTGGGATCGCTCACTACTCATAAAGCACCCTGGGATCGCTCACTACTCATAAAGCACCCTGGGATCGCTCACTACTCATAAAGCACCCTGGGATCGCTCACTACTCATAAAGCAAATGTACAACTTTTATTATTCAAAAACTAAAAATACCGTCAAATATATATATATTTTTAATCCCGTAATATAATATTTTGGCCACATCGCCCAGCGCTAACTGACACCGTTTCCTACTCCTCATGCCTCTAAGAGCTTATGTAGATTGAAACAGAAGCTTCAGCAGGTCAAGCAGGTTATCAATACGAGTCATGCCAACTTGACCCTCTGAGCTTCAGGAGTAACAGGATGAATCTCAACAGTCTTTTCTTGACTCTTCATGGCCTCTCCCCTGGCATCCTTCTCAAAACACATTGGAGGAAAATATCCAAGGTTCCTCCCCTTGGACATTATCCTCCGATACATTTTGAGGAGGCGAGAGGACACGAGCAATCAAGGAAACACAATTGAGTTTCAACCAAAGACAGCAGGGTGGGATGAGGGGAATTAATAGAACACTCACGTCTTTCTTAGAGAGAGAACCGTCGTCCTCTTCAGTCTCAGACAGGACGGCAGCGGAGGAGTTGTTCATCTCCATCTCTGGGCTCTCCTCCTCCTCCTCTTCTGGAAGATAGAAAACACAGAGAACATTCACTGGTCAGGTCAAGGTGCAACAGGGCTCTTAACCCAGGACAATATTACTAAGACTGCAGTAGTTCCATTGGGATGATATCAGGCACTCTCGGTGCGTTTATTCACAAAGCGTTTCAAAGTATGAGTTCTGATCTATTAATTATGATCCTAAAAAGCTAAACTGATCCTACTCCAAATACAGGCCATGATTCATTCCTCCAGTGTGTAGTTCCAGGTTCTGACCTGTGGGGGTGGCGCCAAGCTGCTCCTGTCTGATCTCCTTCAGTTGGAGAATCTTCTCCAGAGCCTGGGGGATCTTAGGACCGACACCCACATCCTCTCCCTGCCACACCTGCCACACACAACACCAGGAATACAGAGATTAGACGGATGCAATTGTATTCTGCCCTGGCTTATCCTGTGTTATTATGCCCTCTGAGTGACTCAAAGACAATAACAAAATCAATGGGGGCCCCATGCCATGACATTTTTAGAATTTTAGATTCTCCCTAACGGCCAAATTTTTATTTTGGTGATTGTTAATTTTCAAAGACGATCGCGTAAAAAATATTTAGCTCCATTATCTTCTCGACATACATTATATCTGGTTTTAGTTGTTTAAATGTACACTGAAAAAATAACCACCGTGAAAATCATTTTCTAACAACAAAAATATTTGATTATATCTTTTGGAGTGCGGCAACGATTAAGCAGCGGCGGGTGGTTCATACCTCTCTGGCGTCCTCTCCAGGGGGAGGGGGAACTCTCTGTCTCTGGGTATGCATCATGGACATTCCAGGAGGAGGTGGGTTCATTCCACCAGGATTCATTCCAGGAGGGGGGGGATTCATTCCAGGAGGGGGTGGATTCATTCCACCGGGGTTCACACCTACAACAACACCCAGATCTCAACTGACACCAACAACACCAACGTACCAGGTGTGTGTCACCGTCAACACAACAGCTTTACAGACTTCACACCGTTCTTAAAAATAGAAAGGAATGCCATTGGATATGTTTAGATTTGGATAGTGACTGTGTTAAGCCAATATGGGTGACTATGTGTGAGTATATGCTGTCTAAAAAGTGTGCGCTGTAGACAAATCTATTCCCCCTTGAGAGACAAAGTTGTATTGGAAGTTAGAATTGACATTTTAGTGTTGATGGCAGGCCAAGGACTGACCTCTCATCATGGGGGGCATCATGCCAGGTGGTCGTGACCCTGGGTCAGACATCCTGGGCCCTGGTCCTCCATGCTGCCTCTTAGCCAGCTCCTGCTGCCTCTCATGTTCCAGCATCACCGCCGCCTGACAGAGGGGAGAGAGGAGACATGGAGGGAGGAGAGAGAGGAGGAAGGAGAGGAGACATGGAGGGAGGAGAGAGTGGGGAGAGAGAGATATGTTTCAAATTCCAGGCAAGGTAAAGCAGCTGTATGATAACTTTGGGATTGGTTGTGACAACACTACTGATAAATAATTTAGATGGGAGAAAGACATGAAAATCAGTCTCCTCCAGGTCCTACCCTTTTCTGCTGCTCCAGAAGTTCCTGCTCCTTCATGTGCTCTTCCATAGCACGGGACTCCCCCTGAAATACACACATACAAAATGGCAAATCTAGACCAGAACTCCTCTTCCTTCCCATTGCAATAGAAGGCAGACTACATTCCAACTAGGGCCTGGAGTCGTTCCTTACTCAGGTAAAAACACAGGGCACAATGTGAGACCATATTTGAGGGTCTGAGGCCATACACTTGTGGCAGGTAGGCTAACGGTTACAGCGTTGGGCCAGTATCCGAGATGTTGCTGGTTCGAATACCCGAGCCGACAAGGTGAAAAATATGTTGATGTGCCTTAGAGCAAGGCACTTAACACTAATTTGCTCCAGGGGCGTGGTACTACGGCCGACCCTGTAAAACAACACATTTCACTGCACCTATGCGGTGTATATGACAATTCAACATCCTACTCGAGTCTAGGATCAGGTCTTATCTGTCCATACACTCTTCAAATATTATAATCTACAAGACAAGACTGATCCTAGACCAGCACGGCTACTCCAAGAGGCTTACTGAATGCAGGCCAAGATCGTACCTGCTGCTTGGCCCTCTCCTCATGCTGCATCATCATGGCAGCCCTCTGCTGCACCATCTTCAGCTGGTCCTCCTGGGAGAGGCCGGGGGGCATGCCTGGAGGCTCCATGCCCATACGCATCCCTGGTGGAGGGGGTCCACCTGCCATCATGCTCATCGCCTGGAGCATACCCATTCCAGGAGGCATGGGGGGCATGGGCATCGGGGGCATGGGGGGGATTCCTGGCATCTGGGGGGGAGGAAGGAAAGAAAGCTGGTTAAGTTGTTTTCGATTACAGTAAGTGTTTTTTCCTGGACCATGTGAGAACCAGGAAAACGTATTCCTGGTCAGATCACACAGTCAAGGTAAAACTCCTGGTCCTGTTCATGACAGATTGATGAACTACTACAGAGTTTATAGCTAAATAATCCCAGTGATGAAATGTAAGAATGAGATTTGATTAGACTGTCTAAAAACCTTATAGGGTCGGTTGGTGCTGACCTGCGGGGTCATAGGTTTATCATCACTCCCTAGGTTGGGTTTGCTGAGCATCATTCCAGTCTGAGTGGGGGGAAACACAGATACACACCGATCAATGGATCATATTGACAGATGAAATACACTCACCCTCTCACACATGCACTAACACACGTGAACACACACACAACTGACCTGCATCATGTATCCCTTAAGCCTGTCCAGCATCTCCTCTCTGGGACCTGAGGAAGGAGGGAAATAATAACTGTAAACCAACAATGAACACTATAACAAACATAGGACAACAACAAACAATTATTTAACTACAAATTAAATAAGTTTAAATTCAACTTAGTCGCTCACGCACGGATGCTGACAACGACTCGTGCGCGACTATCAAGTATCACTTTAGATGATCAGTTATTAAACACCCGAGTGATTAGCTGTTAGCTATGAATCATATTGACTAGTTCGCTAGCTAACGAATAGACATTCGTAAGCAAAATTCTCTTCGTAGAGGTGGTGAACAAACTTGTAATATAGTAATTGTGTAGGTAACTAGCTGATCATTTACACTCTCATTTAATTCCACGAAGGCCTGCTATGTAGCTAGCTAACTTGCCGCGGAACTATGGATAACCTGCTAGCAGGCTAGCTACACACAATGCACGCATTCGTCCCAGCCGGAGCCTGCTGCTCCGACTTCGGCTTCTTACCCATGTTGGGTGCGCCTAGCTCGCCTAGCTTGGCTTGAAGCTCTGGGTTGGTCCATGTATTGAGGGCCGCCACAGAGCTCCCCAAGTCGGAGGGGATAGATTCGGTCCCCGGCGGTCCGTCAGATGCCATCTCGAAATTCTACCGATCAATAGCTCTCTACAGAAACAACAGAAACGACAGCAACTAGAACCAGACGAATCTCGAAAGGCACGATGGGACATTTCAGTATACCGGAATAAGCAGTTGGAGAAATCTGGGAAATGTAGTCAGTGGTAAGAGGAATAACTGCGTTTCCAAATTACAACCACTAGATGATAGCAGAGACATGGATTTGGAGAGTTTTTGACAAGCAGTTTCTGCAATATGATGCATTAATACGACACTACAACATTCTATGGCAGCCATGTTGGCTCCACGTTAACATTATGTGGGGAATATGGTTACAATGCTATGTAACTGATCGTCTAGAAAGACCTCAAAATCAGGCGGTGTGAAAAGAAGGCCGAGACAATCATTAAGACTCCAGCCACTCAAGCCATAGACTGTTCTCTCTGCTTCCGCATGGCAAGCGATACCAGTGCATAAAGTCTGACACCAACAGGCTCATGAACAGCTTCTATCCCCAAGCCATAAGACTGCTAAATAGCTAACTAAATAGCTAACATAACGCCTACACAGACTATCTGAGTTGACCTTTGTATGTCATTCTTATTTTTGCACTGTTTCTATGCACACTCACAGGGCCCTACACACTCACACACACCAATACTCCAAAACACACACAAACACTCACTTCATAATTTGCTCTCACACACATAATATACACATACATTTATACTGCCTCTACACACACGCACACCAACTCACACACAGTACATTCATCATATACGCTGATGGTATTCTGTTTATCATTTATCCTGATGCCTAGTCACCTTACCCCTATACATACGCTATATATACACAAGTATGTGGGCACCCCATCAAATTAGTGGTATTGTAAACTGGGATTAATGGTTTGAGGGCCAGATTGGGAATTTAGCCAGGACACCAGGGTTAACACCCCTACCTACGACAAGTGCCATGGGACCTTTCTGAGAAACTTCGGCTATTTCAGTCACAGCTGTTAGTGACACGTGTATAAAATTGAGCACACAGCCATGCAATCTCCATATACAAACATTGGCAGTAGAATGGCCTTACTGAAGAGCTCAGTGACTTTCAATGTGGCACCGTCATAGGATGCCACCTTTCCAACAAGTCAGTTCGTCAAAGTTCTGCCCTGCTAGAGCTGCCCCAGTCAACTGTAAGTTCTGTTAATGTGAAGTGGAGACATCTAGGAGCAAAAATGGCTCAGCCGCGAAGTGGTAGGCCACACAAGCTCACACAACCTCACAGGACCACCAAGTCACCTGTCCTCGTTTGCAACACTCACTACTGAGTTCCAAACTGCTTCTGGAAGCAAAGTCAGCACAATAACTGTTTTTCGGATTTCCATGGAATGGGTTTCTATGGTCTAGCAGCCGCACACAAGCCTGAGATCACCATTCGCAATGCCAAGCGTCGGCTGGAGTGGTGTAAAGCTCACCACCATTGGACTCTGGAGCAGTGGAAACGCATTCTCTGGAGTGATGATTCACACTTTAACATCTGGCAGTCCAACGGACAAATCTGGGTTTGCCAGATGCTTGGAGAGCGCTTCCTGTCCAATGCATAGTACAACTGTAAAGTTTGGTGGGGGAGGAATAATGCTCTGGGGATGTTTTTGCATGGTTTGAGCTAGGCCCCTTAGTTCCAGTGAAGGGAAATATAAATGCTACAGTGTACAATGACATTCTAGACGATTCTGTGGTTCCAACGTTGTGGCAACAATTTGGGGAAGGCCCTTTCCTGTTTCAGTATGACAATGCCCCTGTGCACAAAGCAAGGTACATACAGACAAAGGTTTGTCGAGATCGGTGTGGAAGAACTTGACTGGCCTGCACAGAGCCCCGATTCAATCCCATCGAACACCTTTGAGATGAATTAGAATGCTGACTGGGAGCCAGGTCTAACCGCTCAACATCAGTGTCCAACCTCACTAATGCTCTTGTAGCTGAATGGAAACCTAGTCCTCACAGCAATGTTCCAATGTCTAGTGGAAAGCCTCCCCAGAAGAGTAGCAGCAAAGGGGGGACCAACTTCATTTGAATGCTCATCATTTTTTTAGGAGATGTTCGACGAGCCGGTGTCCATATACTTTTGGTAATGTACTGTACCTCTAGCTTCCATCACTCCAGTATCACTGCACATTGTAAATATGGTACTGGAACTGACTGACCCTGTATATAGTATGCTTACTTCATTTCTCGTGTTCCTCTTATTTTTAATTATTGTGTTTTTGTTCTACCCTATGTTCTTTTTAGTATTACATTGTTATTGATTACTGCATTGTTGGGTTTAAAGCTTGCAAGAAAGGCATTTCACTGTACTTTTGCAAATGACATTAAAACTTCAAACTGAAACTAAACTCTCTAAATACTGTATATGGCTCTGGGAAGCAACATCTACAAAAAAAAGTACGATCTTTGCCAAATTGACATGCCAAGGTGAAGTAAAATGTTCAATGGATATTATAACAAATAGCCAGGTGCCGTAGCATAAAGTTTAAAAACCATGGCAATATCCCTGTGCAAAAACAAAGTGGGAACAAATTAAATGTGAGTAAAGCCATTTAGAATTGTATGAGTGTGGGCAAACTATTAAGTGAAAATGATTATTATCGCAAAGCACATTTATAGTGGATTATAAACATGGTTTACAGTAACATAAAGTGTGTTTCAGGTGTAGAAGCCGAGCGCCAATGCTTGCTTGTACTCGTTCAATGAGTCATTGTCAGCTTTCTTCCTGGGGGAGAAGTGGTAGGGCGTTTCTGAACCGAACTGAGCTGTGGATGGAACGGAATTTAACATGTAAGGGAGAGAACAGAGAAAACAAAACAACATATCGAATCTCAAAATAACCACCAAAAGGTAGGATATGCTTTAAAAACAGAAGTATAACTCCACGCTACTGTACAAATTAGGGCGATTACTAGTTTAGTACGAAGAAGGGCGACAGTCATTGGACACATCTGTTTCAGTTTTCTGGCTCGCAATCAGTTTGCGAACATGAACAGATGTTACGTTAGTTTTGAAACATCTTGGAGCAGTGTTGAAACAATGTAGGCTAACAGTGTTTGCACGTCATGCCACCTTTTCTGTTCCAGCGATTTCATGGGTGTTACTTTTATATTTTAGACTGATCAATTATATTCGTTTGTTCTGAAGGCAAATGGTGTTACAAGTTAACCGTGGCATATTTCGATACAATTAACTGGTTATTAACAAATAACCCTCCCTAGCCTTTGTACTATCCTATCAGATATTCCACAAAAATACTAGCCTACTATGGTCGGACGTGTCTCTTGTTGTAAAAGCCACAACTAAATCCAAATGCAGAAACGGTCAATTGTGTGAAATTCATGTGCGGCCAGATGAGAGGCTATTCAACACTGTCCAGGTGTTCACTTTGTCAACTCGATGAGACACTGTGATACTGATAAAGTTCCTTTACACAGAGGGTTCAACATGGACCCCAAAAGGGTTCTACCTCGAACCAAAAAAGGGTTCTCCTATTGGACAGCCGAAGAAACCGTTTGGAACCTTTTTCTCTAACTTTACCCACCGTCCATGTGTGAGTGGTGGCTGTTTCCATTTTACAGCACAGGTAGACTACACAGGTATTGTTTATCTCCCATGTAATCTCACTCTGCGTCGCTCTGTCGGACCGCTATATATGATTTCATCCCCAAATACAGACATCTATATGGTTGTTTCATTGTTTTTGTATCTCAGTTTGAGGCTACTTGAGTAGCAATACAGAACACTGTAGTGAGAGGCTACAGTAAGAAACCTCACGTCTTTCCCTGGAACACAGTAGGGTTGATGTGGTTTTGATGAGTCTGGATTTGCAGATTATTCATCCATCATTTCACATCAGTGAATCTATTTGCAGTGAGGCACAAAAACAGAAATATTCAACGTGTGAGGAAGATTAAATATTCAAATGAGTAAAAACTGTTCTTCTTTTTTATTTATATTTTATTTATCCGTTATTTTACCAGGTAAGTTGACTGAGAACACGTTCTCATTTACAGCAACCACCTGGGGAATAGTTACAGGGGAGAGGAGGGGGATGAATGAGCCAATTGTAAACTGGGGATTATTAGGTGACCCTGATGGTTTGAGGGCCAGATTGGGAATTTAGCCAGGACACCAGGGTTAACACCCCTACTCTTACGACAAGTGCCATGGGATCTTTAATGACCTTCTTGAGAAGACTATATGCACACCTCCGCCTGTCAAGCCACCACAGCCACAGAAAGGTGATATGCTTCTACCTAAGACAGGTGGAAAAATGACATACTGGAACCCGTACAGGTTAAGTAGGGATTGGGTAGGTACAGTAACTGTCCCCCAAAATATGGTGTTTTCCCACTTAAAGAGATGTGTTCACTGTATTATCTCTCCTATCCTACGGTGGTACAACTCTTCCATTGTCTTTCCTTTCAGTTTCGCCTCAACTCCAACTGACCAGAAGAATGTTTGTGTCAGTCAACAGCAGAACAGGCCATAGGTGATGGGTGTGGCTCAGTGTAGTGGGTGAATGCTGTGACTGGGTTCTCCTGCCCCTCTCTGAACCAATGAGAAGCAGACCAAGCTCAGGGTTTGTTTTGACTAACAGTTGTGGTGTAGAACAGGAAGAGAGCTATGTGTAAATAACAGCCAGCTGGTGTGAGTGAGTTAAAGTTGAGAGACTGAAAATGAAAGAATGGAAGAGCGAAAGAGGCTAAACAGATTAAACATCTGAAAGATTTAAAATAGATTAGAAACAGTTTCTCTCTCTCTCTCTCTCTCTCTCTCTCTCTCTCTCTCTCTCTCTCTCTCTCTGTTTTGCATATTCTTAAGTGTGGCAGGGTAGCAGGTAGCCTAGTGGTTAAGAGTGTTACCTGAAAGTGTGCTGCTTTGAATCCCCAAGCCGACTTGGTGAAACATCTGCTGATGTGTAAGGCACTTAACCCTAATTTTCCTATAAGTTGCTCTGGATAATAGCTTCTGCTAAATGATTCAAAGGCATGTGGCCTCCCATTCTCCTCAAAGTTAAATGGCACCACACCCTCTCAATACCCCACTGTTTACACTATAAGACACTCATAAATTACATCCAAACCATCTCCCAGAGACAAGCACTTATGACTCAACGTTGTTCATAGTGTGTTATTCAATAGAGAACTGAACTACAGTCAGCTTGAATCACGGGACTATTATTGTAGTAATCCTCTGCTGTCTAAAATGAATAGGAGAGAAGGGAAGCAACGTGCTATTTGCTAACTCTCTGTAATACTTGTGTATCTTTTATTTTCATTTTGTCTGTGCTGCTGAGGCCTGTCATTTTGTCTGTGCTGCTCAGGCCTGTCATCTTGTCTGTGCTGCTCAGGCCTGTCATTTTGTCTGTGCTGCTCAGGCCTGTCATTTTGTCTGTGCTGCACAGGCCTGTCATTTTGTCTGTGCTGCACAGGCCTGTCATTTTGTCTGTGCTGCTCAGGCCTGTCAATTTGTCTGTGCTGCTCAGGCCTGTCATTTTGTCTGTGCTGCACAGGCCTGTCATTTTGTCTGTGCTGCTCAGGCCTGTCATTTTGTCTGTGCTGCTCAGGCCTGTCATCTTGTCTGTGCTGCTCAGGCCTGTCATCTTGTCTATGCTGCAGAGGCCTGTCATTTTGTCTGAGCTGCTCAGGCCTGTCATTTTGTCTGTGCTGCTCAGGCCTGTCATTTTGTCTGTGCTGCTCAGGCCTGTCATCTTGTCTATGCTGCAGAGGCCTGTCATTTTGTCTGTGCTGCTCAGGCCTGTCATTTTGTCTGTGCTGCAGAGGCCTGTCATTTTGTCTGTGCTGCAGAGGCCTGTCATTTTGTCTGTGCTGCAGAGGCCTGTCATTTTGTCTGTGCTGCAGAGGCCTGTCATTTTGTCTGTGCTGCTCAGGCCTGTCATTTTGTCTGTGCTGCAGAGGCCTGTCATCTTGTCTGTGCTGCAGAGGCCTGTCATCTTGTCTGTGCTGCAGAGGCCTGTCATCTTGTCTGTGCTGCAGAGGCCTGTCATCTTGTCTGTGCTGCAGAGGCCTGTCATCTTGTCTGTGCTGCTCAGGCCTGTCATTTTGTCTGTGCTGCAGAGGCCTGTCATTTTGAAAGAAGCATTGTTGCCTGCAAGACAGTGGCAGGGTGTTTCTAAACCAAATACAGTACGAGCTGTGAACTGAGCTGTAGGTGGAACAGAACTAAACATGTAAGGGAAAAACAACATATTGAACCTGAAAATAACCACCACAAGGTATAGGAAATGTATGTCATTAGTGTTTATATAAACAGGAGTGTAACATCTCGCTACTGTACAAATGATGGCTATTATCAGTTTACTAGGACGAAAGGACGAAACTCATTGCAATATTGGATACATCTGTTTCACATTGCTGCAGCTGGCTCGCAATGAGTTTGAGAACATGAGCGGATGTAGCCTGGTTTTGAAACAACGTGTAGAAGACCAGCAGTGTTGAAACCTTGTAACTGTGTCAGGATTTCATAGGTGTTCGCCTACTTTTAGACATGTTTTAGACTGGCCAATTCTATTCAGTTTATTCTGCATATTTCAAATGAACTATTAACAACAACAAAAAACTAGCCTATCTAGCTTCTTTACTTTCCTCAGATATTCCACAAACTGACTATGGTCGGACTTGCCTCTGGTTGTAAAAGCCACAACTAAATCCACATGAGAATTTTGTCAATTGTATGAAAGGCATGGGCAGCCAGATGAGAGGCAATATTCTTTAACACTGCTTGTCCAGCTTAACTGCGATTCAACCAAGAATTGTCCTTTGACATTGTGCTGGAAGACATAGCCTACTTACAAGTATGTCTCCCAGCCCAATGTCAAAAGACAATTATTGGTTGAATCTGGACAAGCAGTGTTAAAGAACATAGCCTCTCGTCTTTGTCAACTTGATGAGAGCGTGCCTTTGACAGCTGGCCAGGTCGTCTGTTGTTTTCTGAAAACCTTCCTGACAGTCAGAGTTGAGTTTTACCTTTTTATATCTATTTATAATCTAGACCTACACACCCATTACAACATTATCACTGGCCCACACACACTTCTGGAACGTGTCGTGTCAGTGTGACCATTTTGTTTACCCAGGAGAAAAGACACTTGAGATGTTTAGTTACAGTGAGCGAGTAGGGAGCACAGTGGATGGTGAAATGTGAGCTCCCTGCTATTTGGAAAAGCATGCAGAATTACTCTTGCATTGGTTCTAATGCTTTAACACAAACAATGGTGTTATTATAGCTTAATAACGTATTAACCTATACCCTCGCTCTCAATTCATTTTTAAATTTAAGGGGCTTTATTGGCTTGGGAAACATATGTTAACATTGCCAAAGGAAGTGAAATAGATAATAAACAAAAGTGAAATAAAAAAAAATGAACAGTAAACATTACACTCACAAAAGTTCCAAAAGAATAAAGTCATTTCAAATGTCATATTATGTCTATATACAGTGTTGTAATGATGTGCAAATAGTTAAAGTTCAAAAGGGAAAATAAATAAACATAAATATAGGTTGTATTAACTAGAGGTTGACCGATTAATCGGAATGGCCGATTAATTAGGGCCGATTTCAAGTTCATAAAAATCGGTAATCGTCATTTTTGGACACCGATTTTGGCCGATTACATTGCACTCCACGAGGAGACTGCGTGGCAGGCTGACTACCTGTTATGCGAGTGCAGCAAGGAGCCAAGGTAAGGCGCTAGCTAGCATTAAACTTATCTTATAAAATACAATCAATCTTAACATAATCACTAGTTAACTACACATGGTTGATGATATTACTAGTTTATCTAGCTTGTCCTGCATTGCAAATAATCGATGCGGTGCCTGTTAATTTATCATTGAATCACAGCCTACTTCGCCAAATGTGTGATTTAACAAGCGCATTTGCGAAAAAAGCACCGTCATTGCACCAATGTGTACCTAACCATAAACATCAATGCCTTTCTTAAAATCAATACACAAGTATATATTTTCAAACCTGCATATATAGTTAATATTGCCTGCTAACATTCATTTCTTATGACATAACATTGATGGTTGTGCAATGTAACAGCAATATTTAGACTTAGGGATGCCACCCGTTAGATAAAATACAGAACGGTTCCGTATTTCACTGAAAGAATAAACGTTTTGTTTTCGAAATGATAGTTTCCGGTTTTGACCATATTAATGACATAAGGCTCGTATTTCTGTGTGTTATTATATTATAATTAAGACTATGATTTGATAGAGCAGTCTGACTGAGCGATGGTAGGCAGCAGCAGGCTCATAAGCATTCATTCAAACAGCACTTTCCTGCTGTAATGGTCTGGGTGTAGCTGGTGCAGAGGAGTCAGGCGCAGGACAGCAGAGATGTGTAACACAAGTAACTTTTTTATATTCCAATAACATGTCGTAATACCGAGCCCACAATAACGGGCCGAACATACATAAAATAATCACGCACAAAAACCATGGGGAAAACAGAGGGTTACATAATAAACATGTAATTGGGGAATTGAAACCAGGTGTGTAAAACAAAGACAAAACAAATGGAAAATGAAAAGTGGATCAGCAATGGCTAGAAGGCCGGTGACTTCGACCGCCGAATGCTACCCGAACAAGGAGAGGGACCGACTTCGGCGGAAGTCGTAACACCTGCATTTGCCAGCAGCTCTTCACTGTGCTTCAAGCATTGCGCTGTTTATGACTTCAAGCCTATCAACTTCCGAGATTAGGCTGGCAATACTAAAGTACCTATTAGAACATCCAATAGTCAAAGGTATATTTATTTTTTATTTTATTTTATTTCACCTTTATTTAACCAGGTAGGCTAGTTGAGAACAAGTTCTCATTTGCAACTGCGACCTGGCCAAGATAAAGCATAGCAGTGTGAACAGACAACACAGAGTTACACATGGAGTAAACAATTAACAAGTCAATAACACAGTAGGAAAAAAAAGGGGAGTCTATATACATTGTGTGCAAAAGGCATGAGGATAGGCGAATAATTACAATTTTGCAGATTAACACTGGAGTGATAAATGATCAGATGGTCATGTACAGGTAGAGATATTGGTGTGCAAAAGAGCAGAAAAGTAAATAAATAAAAACAGTATGGGGATGAGGTAGGTAAAAATGGGTGGGTTATTTGCCGATAGACTATGTACAGCTGCAGCGATCAGTTAGCTGCTCAGATAGCAGATGTTTGAAGTTGGTGAGGGAGATAAAAGTCTCCAACTTCAGCGATTTTTGCAATTAGTTCCAGTCACATGCAGCAGAGAACTGGAACGAAAGGCGGCCAAATTAGGTGTTGGCTTTAGGGATGATCAGTGAGATACACCTGCTGCAGCGCGTGCTACGGATGGGTGTTGCCATCGTGACCAGTGAACTGAGATAAGGCGGAGCTTTACCTAGCATGGACTTGTAGATGACCTGGAGCCAGTGGGTCTGGCGATGAATATGTAGCAAGGGCCAGCCGACTAGGGCATACAAGTCGCAGTGGTGGGTGGTATAAGGTGCTTTAGTGACAAAACGGATGGCACTGTGATAAACTGCATCCAGTTTGCTGAGTAGAGTGTTGGAAGCAATTTTGTAGATGACATCGCCGTAGTCGAGGATCGGTAGGATAGTCAGTTTTACTAGGGTAAGTTTGGCGGCGTGAGTGAAGGAGGCTTTGTTGCGGAATAGAAAGCCGACTCTTGATTTGATTTTCGATTGGAGATGTTTGATATGAGTCTGGAAGGAGAGTTTACAGTCTAGCCAGACACCTAGGTACTTATAGATGGCCACATATTCAAGGTTGGAACCATCCAGGGTGGTGATGCTGGTCAGGCGTGCGGGTGCAGGCAGCGAACGGTTGAAAAGCATGTATTTGGTTTTACTAGCGTTTAAGAACAGTTGGAGGCCACGGAAGGAGTGTTGTATGGCATTGAAGCTCGTTTGGAGGTTAGATAGCACAGTGTCCAAGGACGGGCCGGAAGTATATAGAATGGTGTCGTCTGTGTAGAGGTGGATCAGGGAATCGCCCGCAGCAAGAGCAACATCATTGATATATACAGAAAAAAGAGTCGGCCCGAGGATTGAACCCTGTGGCACCCCCATAGAGACTTCCAGAGGACCGGACAGCATGCCCTCCGATTTGACACACTGAACTCTGTCTGCAAAGTAATTGGTGAACCAGGCAAGGCAGTCATCCGAAAAACCGAGGCTACTGAGTCTGCCGATAAGAATATGGTGATTGACCGAGTCGAAAGCCTTGGCAAGGGCGATGAAGACGGCTGCACAGTACTGTCTTTTATCGATGGCGGTTATGATATCGTTTAGTACCTTGAGCGTGGCTGAGGTGCACCTGTGACCGGCTCGGAAACCAGATTGCACAGCGGAGAAGGTACGGTGAGATTCGAGATGGTCAGTGACCTGTTTGTTGACTTGGCTTTCGAAGACCTTAGATAGGCAGGGCAGGATGGATATAGGTCTGTAACAGTTTTGGTCCAGGGTATCTCCCCCTTTGAAGAGGGGGATGACTGCGGCAGCTTTCCAATCCTTGGGGATCTCAGACGATATGAAAGAGAGGTTGAACAGGCTGGTAATAGGGGTTGCGACAATGGCGGCGGATAGTTTCAGAAATAGAGGGTCCAGATTGTCGAGCCCAGCTGATTTGTACGGGTCCAGGTTTTGCAGCTCTTTCAGAACATCTGCTATCTGGATTTGGGTAAAGGAGAACCTGGAGAGGCTTGGGCGAGTAGCTGCGGGGGGGGGCGGAGCTGTTGGTCGAGGTTGGAGTAGCCAGGCGGAAGGCATGGCCAGCCGTTGCGAAATGCTTGTTGAAGTTTTCGATAATCATGGATTTATCGGTGGTGACCGTGTTACCTAGCTTCAGTGCAGTGGGCAGCTGGGAGGAGGTGCTCTTGTTCTCCATGGACTTCACAGTGTCCCAGAACTTTTTGGAATTGGAGCTACAGGATGCAAACTTCTGCCTGAAGAAGCAGGCCTTAGCTTTCCTGACTGACTGCGTGTATTGGTTCCTGACTTCCCTGAACAGTTGCATATCGCGGGGACTATTCGATGCTATTGCAGTCCGCCACAGGATGTTTTTGAGCTGGTCGAGGGCAGTCAGGTCTGGAGTGAACCAAGGGATATATCTGTTCTTAGTTCTGCATATGAAATACAAATGGTATAGAGAGAAATAGTCCTATAATAACTTCAACCTAAAACTTCTTACCTGGGAATATTGAAGAACTACCAACTTTCATATGTTCTCATGTTCTGAGCAAGGAACTTGAACTTTTTTACATTGCACATATTGCAGTTTTACTTTCTTCTCCAACACTTTGTTTTTGCATTATTTAAACCAAATTGAACGTTTCATTATTTATTTGAGACTACATTTATTTTATTGATGTATTATATTAAGTTAAAATAAGTGTTCATTCAGTATTTGTCACGTTCTGACCTTAGTTCTTTTGTTATGTCTTTTTTTAGTATGGTCAGGGCGTGAGTTGGGTGGGTTGTCAATGTTCCTTTTTCTATGATTTGGGATTTCTGTGTTTAGCCTGGTATGGTTCTCAATCAGACGCAACTGTCAATCGTTGTCCCTGACTGAGAACCATACTTAGGTAGCCTGGTTTCACTTTTGGGTTGTGGGTGATTATTTTCCGTGTCAGTGTTTGTGCCACACGAGACTGTTTCGTTTGTTTCGGTATTTCACGTTCTTATATTGTAGTTTAGTGTTCATGAAAATAAAGTATTGACACTTACCACGGTGCACATTGGTCCGATCTCTCCTACTCCTCCTCCTCCTCCTCAGAGGAGGAAGAAAATCGTTACAGAATCACCCACCACCAAAGGACCAAGCAGCGTGGTAATGGGCAGCAGCAGCAGCGATCTCAGGACTACTGGACATGGGAGGAGAATCTGGACGGCAAGGGACCCTGGGCACAGGCTGGAGAGTATCGCTGCCCCAAGGCAGAGCTGGAGGCAGCGATTGGAAGCCCGAGAGGCAGCCCCAAAAATGTATTGGGGGGGGAACACAGGAGTGTGGCGAAGTCAGGTAGGAGACCTGCGCCAACTCCCCATGCTTACCATGGAGAGAGGGACCGGGCAGGCACCTTGTTATGCCGTGAGGAGCATGGTGTCCCCGGTGCGCAGGCATAGCCCGGTGCGGTAGATAGCAGCACCTCGTATCGGCCGGGCTAGAGTGGGCATCGAGCCAGGTGCCATGAAGCCGGCTCACCGCATCTGGTCTCCAGTGAGTCTCCTCGGGCCAGGGTACATGGCACCAGCTCTACGCATGGTGTCCCCGTTTTTTAGTATGGTCAGGGCGTGAGTTGGGTGGGTTGTCAATGTTCCTTTTTCTATGATTTGGGATTTCTGTGTTTGGCCTGGTATGGTTCTCAATCAGAGGCAGCTGTCAATCGTTGTCCCTGATTGAGAACCATACTTAGGTAGCCTGGTTTCACTGTTGAGTTGTGGGTGATTATTTTCTGTCTCAGTGTTTGTGCCACACGGGACTGTTTTGTTTGTTTCGGTATTTCACGTTGTTATTTTGTAGTTTAGTGTTCATGTAAATAAAGTATCGTTATGGACACTTACCACGCTGCACATTGGTC
Source organism: Oncorhynchus nerka (assembly GCF_034236695.1). Taxonomy (NCBI): domain Eukaryota; kingdom Metazoa; phylum Chordata; class Actinopteri; order Salmoniformes; family Salmonidae; genus Oncorhynchus; species Oncorhynchus nerka. The sequence goes on from NC_088407.1 coordinate 20,635,975, forward strand.
CGATCTGTCCTACTCCTCCTCCTCCTCAGAGGAGGAAGAAAATCATTACAGTATTGTTGTAATTGTCATTATTACAAATATATATATATTAAAATCGGCCGAATAATCGGTATCGGCTTTTTTTGGTCCTCCTATAATCAGTATCGGCGTTGAAAAATCATAATCGGTCGACCTCTAGTATTTACAATGGTGTTTCTTCTTCACTGGTTGCCCTTTTCTTGTGGCAACAGGTCACACATCTTGCTGCTGTGATGGCATACTGTGGTATTTCACCCAATAGATATGGGAGTTTATCAAGATGGAGTTTGTGTTCAAATTCTTTGTGGATCTGTGTAATCTGAGGAAAATATGTGTCTCTAATATGGTCATACATTTGGCAGGAGGTTAGGAAGTGCAGCTCAGTTTCCAACTCATTTTGTGGGCAGTGGGCACATAGCCTGTCTTCTCTTGAGAGCCAGGTCTGCTTACGTCGGCCTTTCTCAATAGCAAGGCTATGCTCACTGAGTCTGTACATATTATTCAAAGTTTTCCTTAAGTTTGTGTCAGTCACAGTGGTCAGGCATTCTGCCACTGTGTACTCTCTGTTTAGGGCCAAATAGCATTGTAGTTTGCTAAATGTTTTAGCAATTTTTTGTGTCAAGTAATTATCTTTTTGTTTTCTCATGATTTGGTTGGGTCTAATTGTGTTGTTGTCCTGGGGCTCTGTGGGGTCTGTTTGTGTTTGTGAACAGAGTCACAGGACCAGCTTGCTTAGGGGACTCTTCTCCAGGTTCATCTCTCTGTAGGTGATATCTTTGTTATGGAAGGTTTGGGAATCGCTTCCTTTTAGGTGGTTGTAGAATTTTTAACGTCTCTTTTCTGGATTTTCGGTATCGGCCTAATTCTGCTCTGCTCATTATTTGGTGTTTTACATGGGACGCGGGCGACGTGGTAAGTTTGGACGCAGGTGCAGAGAAGAGACCAGACGAGGAATCAGTGGTTAAGGATCAACATAATACTTCACTGAGAACCGGTAGCTTCAGGATCACAGTACACTTGAATAAAACAACAAACACTAAGTCTCAAAAACTCACTCAGGAAACAACTAACAATTCTAGCTTCAGTAAACGACAACACACCTATTTAACAGGGAAATCATAACGAGTAAATAGGACACACCTGGGTGTTGTTCATGTCTCTAGGACGGTCTCTGCCGCCCTCTGGTAACAGGTGGAACCATGACAGAGTCTCAATATGGTGTTTGTCCCATTTTGTGTATTCTTGGTTGGTAAGCGGACCCAAGACCTCACAACCATAAAGGGCGTTCTCTCTCTCTCTCTCTCTTCCTCTGTCATTCTCTCTCTTTGTGTTATCTCCTATGTAATACAGACGTCTGTAGCGCCACGTTGTTGTTTCATCCATTTTTTTATCTCAGTTTTAGTTCAGTGGCAATACGGACAAAGTGGTAGTAACATCCTACAGTACAGTAAGAAACATCATGTATTTCACTGGAACAGCAGTAGGGTTGATGTAGTTATGATGAGTCTGGACTTGCAGACTACTAATCTGTCATTTCATGTCAGTGAAACTATTTGCAGTGAGGCGCAAACAGAAATATTCTACATGTGAGGAACTCTGAATATTCAAATAAGTTGAAACCCTTCTTGTTGAGAAGACTCCTACTGACTATATGCACAACTCTGACCAGAAGAATGTTTGAGTCAGTCAACAGCAGAACAGGCCATATGTGATGGGTGTGGCTCAGTGTAGTGGGTGAATGCTGTGACTGGGTTCTCCTGCCACTCTCTGAACCAATGAGAAGCAGACAAAGCTCAGGATTTGTTTTGACTGACAGTTGAGGGGTAGAACAGGAAGAGAACTCATTGTAGATAACAGTCAGCCAGTGTGAGTGAGTGAAAGTTGAGAGACCGAAAAAGGAAGAGAGAGATGTTAAACAAACTAAACATTTGAAAGTGAGACAACTTTTAAAATAGATTAGAAGTAGTTGTTTTCTCTCTCTCTCTCTCTCTCTCTCTCTCTCTCTCTCTCTCTCTCCCTCTCTCTCTCTCCCTCTCTCTCTCTCTCTCTCCCTCTCTCTCTCTCTCTCTCTTCTCTATTTGTGTTTGTTTGTGGGAGAACAAAAGTGAGAAAGGGGGAGAGAGAAGAAATAGAGTGATGTGAGGAAACAGGTTAGAAAGAATAAAAGAGAGGCTGTGGAACTAGTGACAGCAAACTGAAACAGGCAGCAGTTCCTCTGACTGTGCAGTAATCAACAGAGAGCCTGAGAGAGAGTTTTTTGCATGTTCTCCTCTAGGTTAAATGGCACCACACCCTCTCAGTAACCCACTGTTTACACTCTGACACACACACACACACACACACACACACACTATAGCATCCAATACCCCAAGTTACACCATCTCCTCGAGACAAACACTTATGACTCAACACTGTTCACAGTGTGTTACAGTGTTATTCAATAGAGAACTGAACTACAGAGTTTGATTGATGGGACTATTATTGTGTGTAATCCTAGCATGCACGGCTGTCTGAAAATGAATCATCGGTAGAGGAGGCAACGTGCTATTTGCTAACTCTCTGTCTTACCTGTGTATCTTTTAGTTGTTGTTGTGCAGCACAGAGCTGAACAAGCCTGTAATTGAATGAAGTGTACATTAGTAGAGCCGTTTAACATATGCAGATATTCATGTTTTTGAATTTAATTTATATTTTTCTCCCTCTCTGTTTTCCAGGGGTGTTGGTGGGACAACAAGGTAGAGTCTCATCCTATTGGCTTCTGAGCTCTGTCTGCAAAAATTTACAGCCAGCCAATCAGTGAATTGCTTCAAATTGTTGCCGTGGCTCTGAAATCTGCCTGATGCTATGAAGAAGACATCTTACTCCTGAGCCCATCTTCCAGTCACCCTCCAGTCACCCTCCAGTCATCCTCCAGTCATCCTCCAGTCCCCACTCTGTCACCTTTACATGACTAGGACTGTCACTGTGTTCCATTAAGCCAACTGCCTGTCACAGTCTATTATCCCCGCCTCATCTTTAATTCACACCTCTTAATTGTCTGTTCCCTATCTGATTCCTGATTGGACATCAGCCATAAACCTCCTCCCTGACAGGCTCCCTGGATCAGCTGTGACCTCAGACCCCTGCCACAGCCGTCTGCTGTAGGTAAGAATGGAGCAGGTGTACGCATCAGGGATGGCCGCCAAGCTGCGGAGCCAGTGGGACCGGGACGAGGGTCTGGGTCAGAACCACAACGCCGTGAAGTTCCAGGGCCAGGACTTTGAGTCGCTGAGGGCCCAGTGTCTCCAGAGCAGCAGCCTGTTTGAGGACAGCCTGTTCCCCTGCGCCGCCTCCTCTCTGGGGTTCAACGAGCTTGGACCCCGCTCCTCCAAGACCCAGGGAGTACGCTGGAAGAGACCCCCGGTGAGATAATACAGAGGATGGAGTTTAGGCTGATCCTTCTCCTTCCCTACTGACCCTATTAGTCCAGGGGTGTCAATCCATGCAGGGGTGTCATAGCATACAGGGGTGTCATACCATACAGGGGTGTCAATCCATACAGGGGTGTCATACCATACAGGGTCTTACCATACAGGGGTGTCAATCCATGCAGGGGTGTCATACCACACAGGGGTGTCATACCATACAGGGTCTTACCATACAGGGGTGTCAATCCATGCAGGGGTGTCATACCACACAGGGGTGTCATACCATACAGGGGTGTCAATACATACATGGGTGTCAATCCATACAGGGGTGTCAATCCATACAGGGGTGCCAATCATTACATGGGTGTCAATCCATTCAGGGGTGTCATACCACACAGGGGAGTCATACCATACAGGGGTGTCAATCCATACATGGGTGTCATACCATCCAGGGGTGTCATACCATACAGGGGTGTCAATCCATACAGGGGTGTCAATCAATGCAGGGGTGTCATACCATACAGGGATGTCAATCCATTCAGGGGTGCCATACCACACAGGGGAGTCATACCATTCAGGGGTGTCATACCATCCAGGGGTGTCAATCCATTCAGGCGTGTCAATCCATTCAGGGGTGTCAATCCATTCAGGGGTGTCAATACATACATGGGTGTCATACCATACAGGGGTGTCAATCCATTCAGGGGTGTCAATCCATTCAGGGGTGTCAATCCATTCCACGGAGGGTCGAGTATCTGCAGGTTTTTGTTAATGCCTTTATTTGTGTCCAATTATGACATAAGCAATCAATTGAGGGGAGTTCCTAACAGTGATCTTAATTGATCAATCAGTTACAAGGGAGGAGTGAAACCCCTGGGCTCTAGTTACCAGCTAGATGTAGGAAAACTCCTCGCCCTACCTGTCCTTACTGAACCTAGACCATCTCTTACTGAACCTAGAACATACTCTTACTGAACCTAGACCATACTCTTACGGAACCTAGACCATACTCTTACTGAACCTAGACCATACTCTTACTGAACCTAGACCATATTCTTACTGAACCTAGACCATACTCTTACTGAACCTAGACCATACTCTTACTGAACCTAGACCATATTCTTACTGAACCTAGACCATACTCTTACTGAACCTAGACCATACTCTTACTGAACCTAGACCATACTCTTACTGAACCTAGACCATACTCTTACTGAACCTAGACCATACTCTTACTGAACCTAGACCACATTTTTACTGAACCTAGACCATATTCTTACTGAACCCCTAGACCTTATTCTTATTTAACCTAGACCAAATTCTTACTGAACCTAGACCATATTCTTATTGAAACTAGACCATATTCTTATTGAACCGAGACCATATTCTTACTGAACCCCTAGACCATATTCTTACTGAACCCCTAGACCATATTCTTATTGAACCTAGACCAAATTCTTACTCAACCCCTAGACCATATTCTTATTGAACCTAGACCATATTCTTACTGAGCCTAGACCATATTCTTATTGAACCTAGACCATATTCTTACTGAGCCTAGACCATGTTCTTATTGAACCTAGACCATATTCTTACTGAGCCTAGACCATATTCTTATTGAACCTAGACCATATTCTTATTGAACCTAGACCATATTCTTACTGAGCCTAGACCATATTCTTATTGAACCTAGACCATATTCTTACTGAGCCTAGACCATGTTCTTATTGAACCTAGACCATATTCTTACTGAGACCATATTCTTATTGAACCTGTTCTTATTGAACCTAGACCATATTCTTACTGAGCCTAGACCATTCTTATTCTTATTGAACCTAGACCATATTCTTATTGAACCTAGACCATATTCTTGAACCTGACCATATTCTTATTGAACCTAGACCATATTCTTATTGAACCTAGACCATATTCTTATTGAACCTAGACCATATTCTTCTTATTGAACCTAGACCATATTCTTATTGAACCTAGACCATATTCTTACTGAACCTAGACCATATTCTAACTGAACCTAGACCATATTCTTATTGAACCTAGACCATATTCTTATTGAACCTAGACCATATTCTTATTGAACCTAGACCATATTCTTACTGAACCTAGACCATATTCTTATTGAACCTAGACCATATTCTTATTGAACCTAGACCACCTATTCTTACTGAACCTAGACCATATTCTTACTGAACCTAGAATTCTTATTTAACCTATTGAACCTAGACCAATTCTGAACCTAGACCATATTCTTATTGAACCTAGACCATATTCTTATTGAACCTAGACCATATTCTTATTGAACCTAGACCATATTCTTACTGAACCTAGACCATATTCTTATTGAACCTAGACCATATTCTTATTGAACCTAGACCATACTCTTACTGAACCTAGACCACATTTTTACTGAACCTAGACCATATTCTTACTGAACCCCTAGACCTTATTCTTATTTAACCTAGACCAAATTCTTACTGAACCTAGACCATATTCTTACTGAACCTGACCATATTCTTATTGAACCTAGACCATATTCTTATTGAACCTAGACCATATTCTTACTGAACCCCTAGACCATATTCTTACTGAACCCCTAGACCATATTCTTATTGAACCTAGACCAAATTCTTACTGAACCCCTAGACCATATTCTTATTGAACCTAGACCATATTCTTACTGAACCCTTAGACCATATTCTTACTGAACCCAGACCATACTCTTACTGAACCTAGACCATACTCTTACTGAACCTAGAACATATTCTAACTGAACCTAGACCATATTCTTACTGAGCCTAGACCATATTCTTACTGAGCCTAGACCATATTCTTATTGAACCTAGACCATATTCTTACTGAGCCTAGACCATATTCTTATTGAACCTAGACCATATTCTTACTGAGCCTAGACCATATTCTTATTGAACCTAGACCATATTCTTACTGAGCCTAGACCATATTCTTATTGAACCTAGACCATATTCTTATTGAACCTAGACCATATTCTTACTGAGCCTAGACCATATTCTTATTGAACCTAGACCATATTCTTATTGAACCTAGACCATATTCTTATTGAACCTAGACCATATTCTTACTGAACCTCGACCATATTCTTATTGAACCTAGACCATATTCTTATTGAACCTAGACCATATTCTTATTGAACCTAGACCATATTCTTACTGAACCTAGACCATATTCTTATTGAACCTAGACCATATTCTTATTGAACCTAGACCATATTCTTATTGAACCTAGACCATATTCTTATTGAACCTAGACCATATTCTTATTGAACCTAGACCATATTCTTATTGAACCTAGACCATATTCTTATTGAACCTAGACCATATTCTTATTGAACCTAGACCATATTCTTATTGAACCTAGACCATACACACACCACACCACTCCGCTCCACAGCCTAAAAATGCTGAAAAAGCTTTGTATAGCGTAGCTAACTAGCACTCAAACTGCTCTGTGTTGAGTTCACTGTGGATGAGTGATGGTTAAGAGACAGAGATAGGAGATATAGTATCCAGTGACAATATTTTTTAACAACGTAGTCTAGGAAGCACTTGGGTGATTGACAACAGAGATTACATGGTGGTAGTGGGCAAAGTGCACAGCAGTTATTTGTGTTGAGGTGCGGTGTGGGGAAAGGAAAAGTGACATGTCAGTGTTCAGCTGAGGTAATAATCACTACCTTGGACTGATTGTTTTATGTGATCTAACCTCTCTCTCTTCTCTCTCTCTCTCTTTCTCTCTCTCTCCCTCTCTCTCTGTCTCTCTATTCTCTCTCTCTGTCTTCCTCTCTCTCTGTCTCTCTCTTCTCTCTCTCATTCTCTCTCTCTCTCTCAGAGGCAGACAGAGCTCAGAGTTTGTTTTGACTGAGAGTTGTGGTGTAGAACAGGAAGAGAGCTCTGTGTAAATAACAGCCAGCCGGTGTGAGTGAGTTAAAGTTGAGAGACTGAAAAAGAGAGAATGGAAGAGCGAAAGAGGCTAAACAGACTAAACATCTGAAAGGTTTAAAATAGATTAAAAGCAGTTGTTTATCTCTCTCTTTCTCTCCCTCTCTCTCTCTCTCTTGCTTTCTCTCTTTCTCTTTCTCTCTCTCTCTATCTATCTATCTCTCTCTCTCACCCTCACTCTCTCTCTTTCTTTCTTTCTCTCTCTGTCTCTCTCATATCCCCCCCCCCCCTCTCTCTCTCTCATATATATTTCCCCTTTAAATTCAATTTCAATTTAATTTCAATTTAATGGGCTTTATTGGCATGGGAAAAATATGTTTGCATTGCCAAAGCACTTGAAATAGACAGTAAACAAAAGTTACAGTAAACATTACGCTCACAAAAGTTCCAAAAGAATAAAGACATATCAGATGTCATTATGTGCAAATAGTGAAAGTACAAAAGGGAATATAATTAAACATAAATATGGGTTGTATTTACAATGGTGTTTGTTATTCACAGGTTACAAATCTTGCTGCTGTGATGCCACACTGTGGTATTTCACCCAGTAGATATGGGAGTTTATCAAAATTCAGTTTGTTTTCAAGTTCTTTGTGGATCTGTGTAATCTGAGGGAAATATGTGTCTCTAATATGGTCATACATTTGGAAGGAGGCCAGGAAGTGCAGCTCAGATTCCACCTCCTATTGTGGGCAGTGTGCACATAGCCTGTCTTCTCTTGAGAGCCAGGTCTGCCTACGGCTGCCTTTCTCAATAGCAAGGCTATGCTCACTGAGTCTGTACATGGTCAAAGCTTTCCTTAAACTTGTGTCAGTCACAGTGGTCAGGTATTCTGCCACTGTGTACTCTCTGTTTAGGGACAAATAGCATTCTAGTTTGCTCTGATTTTTTGTTAATTATTTTATTTCCTCTTGTGCTCTCTCTCTCTTTCTCTTTCTCTCTCTCTCTCTCTCTCTCTCTCTCTCTCTCTCTCTCTCTCTCTCTCTCTCTCTCTCTCTCTCTCTCTCTTTCTCTCAACAGGAGATCTGCACCCGTCCCCAATTCATAATGGATGGAGCCACTCGCACTGATATCTGCCAGGGAGCTCTGGGTGAATAACCACTTAGTCAGCTTTCACTGAGAGAGAAGGGTAGGAGAGAGAGTAGAGAGGGTGGAAGTAGGGGAGAGTGGGAGGTGGGGGAGAGAGGGAGGGGAGAGAGGGAGGTGGGAGAGAGAGGTAGGGGAGAGAGAGAGGTGGGAGGTGGGAGAGAAAGGTAGGGAAGAGAGAGAGGTGGGAGAGAAAGGTAGGGGAGAGAGAGTAGAGAAGGTGGAAGTAGGGGATAGTGGGAGGTGGGGGAGAGAGCCAAGGGAGAGAGGGAGGTGGGAGAGAGAGGTAGGGGAGAGAGAGAGGTAGGGAAGAGAGAGAGGTGGGAGAGAAAGGTAGGGGAGAGAGAGTAGAGAGGGTGGAAGTAGGGGAGAGTGGGAGGTGGGAGAGAGAGGTAGGTGAGAGAGAGGTGGGAGGTGGGAGAGAGGGAGGTGGGAGAGAGAGGTAGGGGAGAGAGAGGTGGGAGGTGGGGGAGAGAGGTAGGGAAGAAAGAGAGGTGGGAGAGAGAGGTAGGGAAGAAAGAGAGGTGGGAGGTGGGAGAGAGAGCCAAGGGAGAGAGAGAGAGCCAGGGGAGGAATTGTATTTGTAAGTATGATTATGATGCTGCCTCTTGGCAAGCTCAGAGATGTGTATCCCAATGGGACTGAGCTGGTTAAATAAACACAAAGAAATTAGAAGAGAGAGGTAGGGAGAGAGAGACGGAGAGAGAGACGGAGAGTGAGACGGAGAGAGAGGTAGGGGAGAGAGACGGAGAGAGAGACGGAGAGAGAGACGGAGAGAGAGGTAGGGAGAGAGAGACGGAGAGAGACGGAGAGAGAGACGGAGAGAGAGGTAGGGAGAGAGAGACGGAGAGAGAGAGACGGAGAGAGAGAGACGGAGAGAGAGAGAGAGAGACGGAGAGAGAGGTAGGGATAGAGAGACGGAGAGAGAGAGACGGAGAGAGGGAGGTGGGAGAGAGAGACGGAGAGAGAGAGGTAGGGAGAGAGAGAAGGAGAGAGAGACGGAGAGAGAGAGAGAGAGAGACGGAGAGAGGGAGAAAGAGAGATGAATATGCCCACAGAAAAGTTTTGATTGACATCGAGGTGTTTTCCTCTAAACCCTGCAGAGGATGAATAATTTATACCCCGCTCTGCTATCTCACATATTAAAAATGAAATAGTAACCTCTCTACTCTGCAGGGGCGTTGTCTTATGTCCTCTGCTGTTAGAGGCAGGTGTAGTGATTGAAGCAGCATACTGTTGGTCCAGTTCAAAGTGAAACACTCCTGGGAGGTTTCGTAGGGTCATGGTGGAGGGTGTGTTAACAGATGTTTGGACCCCTCTCTCTTTACAGGTTGCTTTAAGGTCCAGTTCTACAAGCCTTTTGCCACTTCAGGCTGAAGGGATTCGCTCCCACTGCAGACAGAAACAGACAGCAGTATCTGTCTGTGATTAATAAGTAATGTCTTAAGATTACGTGTTGTTGTCAGATAGCTAGCTTCACCTACCCTTGAGGTGAGAAATGATTCCAAGGAAGAACAGTTGTGAACTTTTGAAGAGAGGAATGATGAACAAGTGGAGGAGTTTTACCTTATTGTGTTGCTAGAGCAGGAAAAACTCTGGGCATTAGTTGAATGCTATGACTAGCAGACAGAGTATTTCCTGGTCAGAACATGTGGCCAGACAAAACTCACCCTTCTAATGAATGGTTGTTGACTTCTTGAAGGCATGACTGATACAATGCATTGCTATCATTGCCGTAGTCTATCTATGACTGAGGTTTTATGTTGTGTGTGTGTGTGTGTGTGTGTGTGTGCCTGTATGTGTACGTGTGTGTGTGTGTGTGTTACAGGTGACTGCTGGTTGCTGGCAGCCATAGCTTCGTTGACTTTGAATGATAATCTCCTCCACAGAGTGGTTCCTCATGGACAGGACTTCGGAGGACAGTACGCTGGCATCTTCCACTTCCAGGTCAACACACACTCACTTCCTGTTTCTATTACTACTGTATATTAAGGTATTCTTGTTGATTTCCCAAATACTGGATCTACAGTTGATATTTAGCTCAAGTATTTATAGAAAAGGTGTATAAAAAAAATCATTAAAAAAAGGTCTCAATATTTAGCTGCCTAAATTCTCTGCTTGACATTTACAGATAGTTCAGTCAAAATCTCGACTATCACAGTTACTGAGTAATAAACCAGTTATAAACACTTTATCTGCAAACAATACACCTAGGTAGGATTTGAGTACATCGTAACAGAACCGAGGAACCTCTTCCTGCATCTTGCCAGGCCTTATCATATGAACTTTGCTTTGTACACAAAACCAAACCTCTTACTCAAACCTTATGTATCACCTTCTTATGCATCGCTAGTCACTGTAAACAATGCCACTTTATATAATGTTTACATACCCTACATTACTCATCTCATATGTATATACTGTACTCTATACCATCTACTGCATCTTGCTTATGCCGCACGGCCATCACTCATCCATATATTTATATGTACATATTCTTATTCATTCCTTTACACTTGTGTGTGTATAATATAGTTGTTGTGAAATTGTTAGATTGTTAGATATTACTGCACGGTCGGAACTAGAAGCAAAAACATTTCACTACATTCGCATTAACATCTGCTAACCGTGTGTATGTGACCAATAACATCTGCTAACCATGTGTATGTGACCAATAAAATTTGCTAACCGTGTGTATGTGACCAATAACATCTGCTAATCATGTGTATGTGACCAATAACATCTGCTAACCGTGTGTATGTGACCAATAACATCTGCTAACCATGTGTATGTGACCAATAACATCTGCTAACCATGTGTATGTGACCAATAACATCTGCTAACCATGTGTATGTGACCAATAACATCTGCTAACCGTGTGTATGTGACCAATAACATCTGCTAACCGTGTGTATGTGACCAATAACATCTGCTAACCGTGTGTATGTGACCAATAACATCTGCTAACCGTGTGTATGTGACCAATAACATCTGCTAACCATGTGTATGTGACCAATAACATCTGCTAACCATGTGTATGTGACCAATAACATCTGCTAACCGTGTGTATGTGACCAATAACATCTGCTAACCATGTGTATGTGACCAATAACATCTGCTAACCGTGTGTATGTGACCAATAACATCTGCTAACCATGTGTATGTGACCAATAACATCTGCTAACCATGTGTATGTGACCAATAACATCTGCTAACCATGTGTATGTGACCAATAACATCTGCTAACCATGTGTATGTGACCAATAACATTTGCTAACCATGTGTATGTGACCAATAACATCTGCTAACCGTGTGTATGTGACCAATAACATCTGCTAACCGTGTGTATGTGACCAATAACATCTGCTAACCATGTGTATGTGACCAATAACATTTGATTTGATTTGATCAGAAAGTGAAAGGGTAAATTAACTGCACAGTTTAAAGTAATTCTTCAGTGAAAATACCCCTTTCAAAGTTTATATTCTGTTAACTCATACCCAAATAATATTTTTGACTCATCTTATACACGTATTTGTGGCCAAAGCATACATTTGAGAAAAAACACTTCAACAACCTCAAACTTGTATCTTAAACATTTAAAAAATGCTTGCTATTTCCTCATAGATAATGACATCGTCCAACCTCATTGGGTGAGCTGGCCAATCAGCAATCTACTCGCATTCATATTTTTCACAACAGGTATACAGCCCAACCATTACAACACGGAAATCTGCTTTTTCACCTACGTAATTGCCTTTTTTGGAATTAATTATAGGTCATATTTCATAGAAATCTGGAAACACTTGACAGTTACATTAAGTTCCTTTAAGTGCTGCTGGCTCTGACTACGATATGGTTTACTTTCTTGTAGGCACCAGAGGTGTGTCAAATATTGTTGTGATAATGTTGGGGTGATTTAAGTTATGTCACGTCTAATCAAGGTGGGTGGAATCAGGCGCAGAGAGCAGATAGCGATATAATGTTTTATTCTCCGGTGAACAAAACAAACACGGTCAACCCAAACACACACAGGGTGAAATTATCCAACACAGGATAACAGACTAACCGGAGAATAAGAAACACAATAACACCGATAGACGAAATGAATGACAAAATAAACAATCCCGCACAAAACAAGGGTGGGACAACCTACATATTATACAGACTCTAATTAACTAAACAACAAACAGGTGAAACCAATCAGACAAAACCAACAGATACACGAAAAGGGATCGGTAGTGGCTAGTAGGACGGTGACGACGACCGCCGAGCACCGCCTGAACGAGCAGGAGAGCCAATCTCGGCGGAAGTCGTGACAGTACCCCCACCCCTGACGCGCGGCTCCCGCAGCGCGCCGCCACCGTCCTCGAGGACCCGGAGGACGAGGTGCTGGGCGATCCGGGTGGAGGCGGTGGAATTCTATCAGGAGAGAAGGGTCCAAAATGTCCCTCACCGGAACCCAGCATCTCTCCTCCGGGCCGTACCCCTCCCAGTCCACGAGGTACTGTAGGCCCCCCACCCGGCGTCTCGAATCCAGAATGCCTCGAACTGTATACGCCGGGGGCCCATCGATGTCCAGAGGGGGCGGAGGGACCTCAGACACCTCACCTTCTTGCAGGGGACCAGCCACCACCGGCCTGAGGAGAGACACATGAAACGAGGGGTTAATACGGTAATACCTAGGAAGTTGTAACCTATAACACACCTCGTTTATTCTCCTCAGGACTTTGAACGGCCCCACACACTGCGGCCCCAGCTTCCGACAGGGCAGGCGGAGAGACAGGTTTCGGGTCGAGAGCCAGACCCTGTCCCCCGGTGCAAAGACGGGGGTCTCACTGCGGTGTTGGTCAGCGCTCCTCTTCTGCCGTTCTCCCGCTAACCGCAATGAGTCCTGAACGGCTTTCCAGGTGTCCTTGGAGCGCTGTACCCATTCCTCCACCGCAGGAGCCTCGGTCTCTCTGATGCCATGGAGCCAGGACCGGCTGGTAACCTAACACACACTCAAAAGGAGACAAGTTAGTAGAGGAGTGGCGTAAGGAGTTCTGGGCTAGTTCGGCCCATGGAACATACCTAGCCCACTCACCAGGCCGGTCCCGGCAATAGGACCGCAGAAACCTGCCCACATCCTGGTTAACGCGCTCCACCTGCCCATTACTCTCGGGGTGAAAACCTGAGGTTAAGCTAACCGAGACCCCCAGTCTCTCCATAAACGCCCTCCACACTCTGGACGTGAATTGAGGACCCTGATCAGAGACGATGTCCTCAGGCACCCCATAGTGCCGGAAGACATGGGTAAACAAAGCATCAGCAGTCTGCAGGGCCGTAGGAAGACCGGGCAACGGAATGAGACGACAGGACTTAGAAAACTGATCCACAACGACCAGGATCGTAGTACTTCCCTGGGACGGGGGAAGGTCGGTAAGAAAGTCCACCGATAAATGTGTCCACGGCCGTTGTGGAACGGGGAGGGGTTGTAATTTCCCTCTAGGTAGGTGCCGAGGAGCCTTGCTCTGAGCACACACTGAGCAGGAGGAGACATAAAATCTCACGTCTTTAGCCAGTGTGGGCCACCAGTATCTCCCTCTCAGACTCCGCACTGTCCTCTTAATACCAGGATGACCCGAGGAGGGAAGAGTATGAGCCCACCTAATCAGCTTGTCCCGGACCACCCTCGGCACGTACTTGGTCTCTACTGGACAGTTAGGAGACCGTGAGGCCCTCTCTATCTCAGCATCCACCTCCCATACCACCGGTGCCACGAGACATGACTGTGGAATGATGGGAGTTGGCTCTACTGACCGTTCCTCGGTATCATAGAGGCGAGACAGTGCGTCAGCTTTGGTGTTTTGGGAGCCTGGCCGATATGTGAGGGTAAACTGGAACCTAGTAAAAAACATGGCCCATCTAGCCTGACGTGGATTTAGTCTCTTAGCTGCCCGGATGTACTCGAGATTAAGATGGTCAGTCCAGATGAGAAAAGGGTATTTAGCCCCCTCAAGCCAATGTCTCCACACCTTCAGAGCCTTGACTACAGCTAACAACTCCCGGTCCCCCACATCATAGTTTCGCTCCGCTGGGCTGAGCTTGCTCGAAAAGAAAGCACACGGACAGAGCTTGGGTGGCACGCCCGAGCGTTGAGACAGCACGGCTCCAACCCCAGCCTCGGACGCATCCACCTCCACTATGAACGCTAAAGAGGGGTCCGGATGCGCCAACACGGGCGCATTGGTGAACAGCTCCTTCAGACGACTGAAAGCTCTGCCCGCCTCTGCTGACCAGCGCAAGCGCACCGGTCCTCCCTTCAGCAGTGAGGTGATGGGAGCTGCCACCTGACCAAAACCCCGGATAAACCTCCGGTAGTAATTGGTAAACCCTAAAAACCGCTGCACTTCTTTCACCGTGGTCGGAGTCGGCCAATTACGCACGGCTGTAACGCGGTCATCCTCCATCACCACCCCGGAGGTGGAAATACGATACCCCAGGAAGGAAACGGACTGTTTGAAAAACTCACATTTCTCCGCCTTGCAATACAGGTCATGCTCCAGTAGTCGACCAAGTACATTCTTCAACCCGTATGGCATGACGCGGTACTCATAATGACCAGAAGTAGTACTAAATGCGGTTTTCCACTCATCTCCTCCCCGGATACGTACCAGATTATACGCGCTCCTCAGGTCCAGTTTTGTGAAGAATCGTGCCCCGTGAAATGATTCCATTGCCGTAGCGATGAGAGGTAGTGGGTAACTAAACCCCACTGTGATGGAATTTAGATCTCTATAATCAATACACGGACGCAGACCTCCATCCTTCTTCTTCACAAAAAAGAAGCTTGAGGAGACGGGTGATATGGAGGGCTGAATGTACCCCTGTCCCAGTGATTCGGAAACATATGTTTCTATCGCAACTGTCTCCTCATGGGACAATGGATACACGTGACTCCTAGGAAGTGCAGCGTTTTCCAGAAGGTTTATCGCGCAGTTCTCTCGACGATGAGGTGGTAATTGGGTCGCCTTCCCTTTACTGAAGGCGATAGCCAAATCGGCATATTCAGAGGGAATGCGCACGGTGGAAACTTGGTCTGGACTCTCCACCGTAGTCGCACCAACGGCAACTCCTATACACCTACCTGAACACTCCTCTGACCACCCCTTAAGAGCCCCCTGTCGCCAGAAAATCACCGGGTTGTGTTGAGCTAACCAGGGAACCCCCAACACCACTGGAAATGCAGGTGAATCTATAAGGAACAGACTAATCTGCTCCTTATGATCCCCCTGCGTTACCATGTCCAGCGGCACCGTAGCCTCCCTAATTACTCCTGACCCTAATGGTCGGCTATCTAAGGAGTGCACGGGGAAAGGTCGATCTAACAACACCAGGGGAATCCCTAGCCTTAACGCAAGCCCACGATCCATAAAATTCCCAGCTGCGCCTGAATCGACTAGCGCCTTATGCTGTAGAGAGGGGGAAAACCCAGGGAAAGAAATCAATACAAACACATGACCGACAGGAAGCTCTGAATGAGTTTGGTGCTTACTCACCTGGGGTGATCGAGCAGTGTTCCGCCTGTCCTCCCGACTCCTAGACGAGTTCCTCCAGCACCGGTCGGACGTGTGCCCTCGTCGACCACAACTGGTGCAGGAGGACACTCCTCCTCCGGTCCCCCTTGAAGCCGTACCTCCTAATTCCATAGGGATAGGAACAGGGGGGCTGGGGATTGGAAACGACAGGACCTGATCCGAACGCCCGCGAGCAGCCAGCAGGTTGTCGAGACGGATAGCCAGATCGATAAGTCCATCCAGTGTGAATGTGGTGTCCCGACATGCCAGCTCCCTGCGGACGTCCTCACTGAGACTACATCTAAAATGATCAATCAAGGCCCTGTCGTTCCATCCTGCTCCTGCTGCCAAAGTCCTAAACTCTAGGGCAAAATCCTGTACGCTCCTCGTCTCCTGACGGAAGGTGAAACAGCCGTTCACCGCCGCCTGACCCTCGGGTGGATGGTCAAAAACAGCTCGGAATCGGCGGGTGAACTCTGGGTAATTATCCTTAGCCGAGTCCGGACCATTCCACACTGCGTTGGCCCACTCGAGGGCTCGCCCAGTCAAGCAGGAGACGAGGGCGCACACGCTCTCCTCTCCAGAGGGAGCAGGACGCACGGTAGCCAGGTATAGTTCCAGCTGAAGGAGGAAACCCTGGCACCCAGCCGCCGATCCGTCAAACTCCCGTGGGAGTGTCAGCCGAAGAGCCCCAGAGCCAGATGTGGTCGCAGAAACAGGAGGTGCTGGAGAAGGGGTTGCTAGAGATGAGGTGGGGAGGCCACTCCTCTCCCATCGATCCATTCTCTCCATCATTTGGTCCATAGCAGAACCAATCCGGTGAAGCACGCTGGTATGATGGAGGACCCTCTCTTCCATCGATGGGAGAGGAGACGCTGCTGCTCCTGCTGATTCCATGGTGGTGCGGGATTCTGTCACGTCTAATCAAGGTGGGTGGAATCAGGCGCAGAGAGCAGATAGCGATATAAAGTTTATTCTCCGTCGAACAAAACAAACACGGTCAACCCAAACACACACAGGGTGAAATTATCCAACACAGGATAACAGACTAACCCTAGAATAAGAAACACAATAACACCGACAGACGAAATGAATGACAAAATAAACAATCCCGCACAAAACAAGGGTGGGACAACCTACATTATATACAGACACTAATTAACTAAACAACACACAGGTGAAACCAATCAGACAAAACCAACAGATACACGAAAAGGGATCGGTAGTGGCTAGTAGGATGGTGACGACGACCGCCGAGCACCGCCCGAACGAGCAGGAGAGCCAACCTCGGCGGAAGTCGTGACAAGTTAAAATGATACTGTCCGTTGAACTGGCATACAACTCAGTTCACAAAATGATTGGATTTATGTGGATCAGACACCAACTCTGCTAAATAGATACATTGAGATATAGTTGTGATAGGAATGAGTCCTAACTTCCACCAACATAAAATGTCTCTTATAGTCATCAATGCGTTCGACTTTGAGTGGAAGTTAGGATATGCCCCGTAAAGGCTAATAGCGTAGATTCAGAAATGTGATCATAGTGTGATTCCCCCTCTTGTGTGTGTCTGTGGAGGAGGGAGGTTTGTGGTGCTTCTCTGTGTCAGCCAAGCCCTGACCAAAAGTTGCATTTCCAGTTTAGCAGGTGAAAAAAAATACTGCTTTTACGACGCCCCGGTTTAGCTGTTGGCTAATATAAGTCTTTGCAGTTTGGTTGATTTCAAAATCCCCTGCCTAATGGGACAACCACAGAGCAGGCATTAAATGCATTCATTGTCTGTCTTTCACCTAAACAATGGGGATGAACCAGCAAGATCAGTTTTATTTGAATTATTTTCAGTTTATTTTATACTAAGACAATTGATCAGCTAAATAGATTTGGTTTAAAGGCCTAATGCAGCGGTTTGTATATCAATATCAGATCATTTCTGGGTAACAATTAAAGTACCTTACAAAAAATGATCAAGCAAGAATATTTCTATCACTGTCTGGGAGTGGTCTGGGTGGGGGAAGCTGAGAGCTTTGGAACTCTCCTTGTTATTGGTCTATTAATCAATTGACTGCGTGGTGATATCACCATGGAAATGCCAAACCTTCCTCCCGTGTAAACCTGCTGATTAGAAGGTCCTGTCTAGATTGTATTTTCAACAAGCAACTATCTGGAAATAACACTGATTCAAAAAGTCACACTTTTACAGTGTTAGATTCATCAGATGTTGACTTCACTGGGTTTTGAAAAAAGTCATACAAAAATAATGTAAAAACGATGAGGGTCCAAATGATTGGCACTCTTGTTTTTAATACTCTAGCACCCTGCCCTTGTGATTATAAGATTGGAGAACACGTTGGGAGGGAGTTTAAACCATTCCTCCATACAGAATCTTTCCAGATCCTTGATGTCCTTCGACTGCCCTTATGGACTCCCCTCTTCAATTCAAACTAAGAGATTGAGATTACAAAATGTTCATTTTGTGGTCAATGAATCATTTTTTTGTGGATTTAGATGAGTGCTTGGGTTGTTATCTTACTAGAAGATGAACTTGTGGCCAGGTTTTAGCCTCCTGGCAAAGGCGACAATTTTTTTTGTTTAAAATGTCCTGGTACTTGGTTAAGTTCATAATGCCGTTGACCTTAACAAGAAAAGTACCTCATATCTACTGCAAAATATGTTGCATCTTTGACGTTATGTTTGGTTTGCTTCCACTGGGCCCTTGTTAAGGTCAACGGCGTCATGAACTTGACCAAGTCTGAGGATTTTTTACCCAAAACCTGGTTACCTCTGCCAGGAGGCTGACACTTGGCCGCAGGTGCATTTTCCAGCAAGACAATAACACCAAGCAGACATGAGAAATGGTTAGTTGACCACAAAATCGACATTTTGCAACAAGTCTCTGGACTTGAACCCCATTGAAAACCTGTGGTTTGAATTGAAAGGGACAGTCCGTAAGAGCAGACGAAGGATATCGAGGATCTGGAAAGATGTGTGTTCTCCAATCCCATAAAACATTTCAGAAGAAGCCCCAGTTGAAAGGTATTGCCTTTTGTTTATCTCTGTTTTTTTTCTTTCGTTTCTACAATTGTAAAGTGCCTTTAGGAAGTTGAAAAGGGCTATATAATGTTCCATGTATTATTGGTATTGGAAACAGGGGTAGCTATACTTTTGACCCCTATCGTATTTAGAAAAAACAAGCTACTTGAGTAAACAACATCTCTATGTGAGCAATTGTACTAGTGTAAAATAAATATATTTTTGAACATGCAATATTGCTCAATATTAGTAGTATTTATTTTATACACTCTTTTTTGCTGAGATCTTGATCACTCACACACTCATGCACGCACGCACTCACACACACTCATGCACGCACGCACATACACACACACTCATGCACGCACGCACACACACACACACGCACTCATTCACACACACTCATGCACGCACGCACACACACACACTCATGCACGCACGCACGCACGCACGCACACACACACACACACTCATGCATGTACACAGGCACACACACCACTCATTCACACACACTCATGCACTCTCGTAAGTGTCATTGTGGCTTCTGGTTCTGACAAAAATGTCTTCAATGTGGTTCCATTAGTGTTTCCCATCTATGTACCTCATAGATACTGTACCTGGTTTCCCTCATCTGGTCTGGTGGAGCTGTGTTGCCTTGCCGTTATTACATCAGTCAACTGCATGCAGCTGAGGAGTATGATACATTACTGAGCAGCCTGTGTTTCTCCCTCAAAAAGCGTACTGACATCACAGTGGTGTAGGCAGGCTACATGGAACCCACCATGACTTCCTCTGGTTGTTACCTCAGTCTTAGTTCCTTATTTCCCCTGTTGAGCTCTATCTACGATGAGCTGGTTCTAGTGCCACCTCTGACCTCTGGTGGTCATTGGCTGTTAGTGATCATAAACTCCCTGCTTATCCTCGGGGGAGGGGATTCTTTTTTTGTCTTCTTCAATGTTCTGTGTATTCACTCTTGGTGTGTATAGTAACATGAATATGATCCTTGTGTAAAACTGACCATGGATCAGCTTCCAGAGACAACTCCCTTCATTCTACTCTACTCTTCATTCTAATTCTGATATGGTTATAAACTCCCTACTGTCTGTGTGTTGTAGTTCTGAGATGGTTATAAACTCCCTACTGTCTGTGTGTTGTAGTTTTGAGATGGTTATAAACTCCCTAGTGTCTCTGTGTTGTAGTTCTGGCAGTATGGGGAGTGGGTGGAGGTGGTGATCGATGACAGGCTGCCGGTGAAGGATGGCAAGCTGCTGTTTGTCCACTCTGCCGAGGGAGGAGAGTTCTGGAGCGCCCTGCTGGAGAAGGCCTATGCCAAGTAAGGAGGGATGAGGGAGGAGAGGAGAAGAGGGTGGTTAAAAGAATTCAAATGTAAATGTGGGCTTTGCATTTCTTTCACTCTGTCTATGTATATGTTTGTGTGTCTGCTAAATGACCAAAATGTAAATATAAAATGATATGTCTGTATGCTTATTGTAGAGTGATTTGTGGTCTTACATAGACTTTTGACACATAATTGTCAACCCTTGTTGCAGGTTGAATGGCTGTTATGAGGCTCTGTCGGGAGGCAGTACGTCAGAGGGTTTTGAGGACTTCACAGGAGGAGTGACGGAGATGTTCGAGCTGAGGAAGGCGCCCTCTGACCTTTACAGCATCATCAGCCGGGCCGTGGAGAGAGGCTCACTGCTGGGCTGCTCCATAGACGTCAGTACCAAAACCCAAACGCTGAACCGACACATGTAGCAGTGTTTGTACGTGTGTGTGTGTGTGTGTGTGTGTGCGTGCCTGCGTTTGTGTGTGTGTGTCTTCCCTGACCGAGTCCTTTCTCTATCCCCAGATCACCGGCAGTCATGACATGGAGGCCGTGACCTTTAAGAAGCTAGTGAAAGGCCACGCCTACTCATTGACAGGGGTCGACGAGGTGAGCCAATGTTTGATTGACACTAAGACGGTAATCCCAGTTTGTTTTAGTGGGGTTCTAAACAGAGAGAACAATAATTACATCCGATTGGACAGAAAAGACAGCATTGAAACCAATGTGTTTCTCTTTGCATCAGTTTGATTGACTCAAGGCTGGTGATTTGCCCAGCTACTAAACGTCTGTGTAATGCAGTATCCCTCTCCATCAGGTGGTGTACAGGGGGAATAAGACCAAACTGGTCCGTATTCGCAACCCCTGGGGAGAGATAGAGTGGACTGGGGCCTGGAGTGACAAGTACGAGACAGAAGCTTCACTTTACACCTCTCATATTACATATCATGTGTCATATACCGTGTATTCAGATCCCTTGACTTGTTGCACGTTTTGGTACATTACTAAAATGGATTAAATATCATAAAACTAGTGAGTTTATATTTGTCATATCATATATCATAAAACTAGTGAGTTTACAACTGTCATATCATATAACTAGTGAGTTTATAACTGTCATATCATATATCATAAAACTAGTGAGTTTACAACTATCATATCATATAACTAGTGAGTTTATAGTTGTCATATCATATATCATAAAACTAGTGAGTTTATAACTGTCATATCATATAACTAGTGAGTTTATAGTTGTCATATCATATATCATAAAACTAGTGAGTTTATAACTGTCATATCATATAACTAGTGAGTTTATAACTGTCATATCATAAAACTAGTGAGTTTATAGGTGTCATATCATATATCATAAAACTATTGAGTTTATAACTGTCATATCATAAAACTATTGAGTTTATAACTGTCATATCATAAAACTAGTGAGTTTATAGTTGTCATATCATATAACTAGTGAGTTTACAACTGTCATATCATATATCATAAAACTAGTGAGTTTATAACTGCCATATCATATTACTAGTGAGTTTATAGTTGTCATATCATATAGCATATCTAGTGAGATTATATCATATATTTAGTGGGGTTTTAGCTGTCATATCATATAACTAGTGAGTTTATAGTTGTCATATCATATATCATAAAACTAGTGAGTTTATAACTGTCATATCATATAACTAGTGAGTTTATAGTTGTCATATCATATAGCATATAACTAGTGAGTTTATAGTTGTCATATCATATATCATATAACTAGTGAGTTTATAGTTGTCATATCATATATGATAAAACTAGTGAGTTTATAGTTGTCATATCATATATCATATTACTAGTGAGTTTATAGTTGTCATATCATATATCATATAACTAGTGAGTTTATAGTTGTCATATCATATATGATAAAACTAGTGAGTTTATAGCTGTCATATCATATATCATATTACTAGTGAGTTTATAGTTGTCATATCATATAGCATATCTAGTGAGTTTATAACTGTCATATCATATAGCAAATCTAGTGAGTTTATAGTTGTCATATCATATATCATATAACTAGTGAGTTTATAGTTGTCATATGTCATAAAACTAGTGAGTTTATAGTTGGCATGTCATATATCATATTACTAGTGAGTTTATAGTTGTCATATCATATATCATATTACCAGTGAGATTATAGTTGTCATATCATATATCATATTACCAGTGAGTTTATAGCTGTCATATCATATAGCATATCTAGTGAGTTTATAGCTGTCATATCATATATCATATTACCAGTGAGTTTATAGTTGTCATATCATATAGCATATCTAGTGAGATTATAGCTGTCATATCATATAGCATATCTAGTGAGATTATAGCTGTCATATCATATAGCATATCTAGTGAGTTTATAGCTGTCATATCATATAGCATATCTAGTGAGATTATAGCTGTCATATCATATAGCATATCTAGTGAGATTATAGCTGTCATATCATATAGCATATCTAGTGAGTTTATAGCTGTCATATCATATATCATATTACCAGTGAGTTTATAGTTGTCATATCATATAGCATATTACCAGTGAGTTTATAGTTGTCATATCATATATCATATTACCAGTGAGTTTATAGTTGTCATATCATATATCATATTACCAGTGAGTTTATAGCTGTCATATCATATATCATATTACCAGTGAGTTTATAGTTGTCATATCATATATCATATTACCAGTGAGTTTATAGTTGTCATATCATATATCATATTACCAGTGAGTTTATAGCTGTCATATCATATAGCATATCTAGTGAGTTTATAGCTGTCATATCATATAGCATATCTAGTGAGATTATAGCTGTCATATCATATAGCATATCTAGTGAGTTTATAGCTGTCATATCATATAGCATATCTAGTGAGATTATAGCTGTCATATCATATAGCATATCTAGTGAGTTTATAGCTGTCATATCATATAGCATATCTAGTGAGATTATAGCTGTCATATCATATAGCATATCTAGTGAGATTATAGCTGTCATATCATATAGCATATCTAGTGAGTTTATAGCTGTCATATCATATAGCATATCTAGTGAGATTATAGCTGTCATATCATATAGCATATCTAGTGAGTTTATAGCTGTCATATCATATAACTACTATTTGTTGTTGAAATACAGACAGTGATGTGTTTTCATTGTGGATGTTTCAGCTCCAGAGAGTGGGAGGGTGTTGACCGCTCAGTCAGAGGGCGACTCCAGAACTGCAGTGAGGACGGAGAGTTCTGGTGAGTGTGTGTGTGTGTGTGTTTATGTGTATGTATTTGTGACACCAAGTCAGATGTCTTATTGGCCGATCGGTAGGATACTTGAGAGTATGTGTGCGCTAATGCATCGTATACCTGACCGACTCTCCATCTCCCTCCCTCCCTTCTATCAGGATGTCGTTCAGTGACTTCCTGCTTGAGTTCACACGTCTGGAGATCTGCAACCTGACAGCAGACGCTCTGGAGGCCACCCAGCAGAAGAAGTGGAGCTCAGCCGTCTACCAGGGGGAGTGGAGGTCAGGCAGCACGGCTGGGGGCTGCAGGAACTTCCCTGGTGAGGAGGGAGGATGGAAAAAAAGAGGCAGGGAAGGAGGCAGGGAAGCAGGCAGAGAACGAGGCAAGGAAGGAGGCAGAGGAGAGAGGGAAGTGGCCCAGGCAGGCTGTAGCAAAGAGAGAAGGATAAAGACAGTTACTCCTAGTCACTGAGTAAAGGAGTTGTTTTTCTCCCATGGTTAAGATTACGATGTGGGAGGGTTGGCTGAAGCTAGATATGTACCTAAAAGCAACTTCTACTGGATGCGTGAGGATAAAGAAATGGTGTCTAATAAACAGTTGACTAAAATGTTTCCTTCTCTAGATTCTTCTAATAACTGTTTCTCCCACAATCCCTAGCCACATTCTGGATCAACCCGCAATTCAAGGTTGCCCTGCAGCACCCCGACATAGCCGGCCAATCAGATTGCAGCTTCCTGGTGGCGCTCATGCAGAAGGACCGGAGAAAGAAACGGAAGGAGGGCAAAGACATGGAGACCATCGGTTTCGCCATCTACGAGGCAAGGAACTGATCTTTGTATCTGGTTAAACTTTTTTCATTGAGTTTTTTAAAGTGTGAGCAAGGGAGTACGACAGTTTGTCAAGGAAACTGTTTTTTGAACGAGTAGAATTGACTGGATGTTTCTATCTAACTCCTATCTTTTCTGTGTCTCTCTTCAGGTTCCTAATGAGGTATGTATATTCTGCTGGCCAGTATTCTTTGACGTTAGGTTGTAAGTTCATCTTGTGATAAGCTCTAAGAGTCCAGAATAACTATGATCCTGTTGGTCCATTTGCTAGATATTTAGAGTGCTTTAAAACCTGTTGGACAGTGTGTCATAGCTGAAGAAGTGGAATCCAGCCCAAAGGCCTATAATGGTTAGTGCAGCCTGGGGGCATTGGTGGCATTCTCCTCATGCTGTGGCAACAATGTGGTCTTAAAGGGGAGCTCTGCAGTTGCTGCATCCATTTTTTGGACTATTATGGTATGTAGGCATTATGGTATGTAGGCCGGCCTTGAAGAATAGAACATATCAGCTTGTTTTACTTCAATGTTTGTGAACAAAGTCAATTTAAACAAACACCAAATAGCCTTTAAACATAGTTGAAACTATCATTTCTATATCATAGATGGTCTTTCCTTGCATCCATAGTCAAAAGATTTGAGTGTTTACATTTCTCCAGCACCGTCCCGCAGCGTTTTACTGAAACGGGGATGGGGGAAAACGCTTTGTTATTGTTTCAACTGCTGATTGCCTCTTTAAGGTCAAAGCTCAGAGGTCAAGGGTTTAGATATTTACTTCCCTCACAGTTGGGGTTAGGTTCACCTAGAAGGGGGTGCAATGAACTCAACTTCCCTGAAGTGAACTAACTTGCCCACAGTGCTTTCTTCTCAGTATGTGGGCAGATCGGGGGTTAGAGGTCAAGGGTTAGAGTTCACTCACAGAGCTTTCCCTCCTCTCCATCCTCTTAGTACATGGGTTAGGTTCACCTAGTTTAACTAACTCACTCATACTGCTTTCCCCTGCCCTTAGTATGTGGGCAGATCAGGGGTTAAGGGTTAGAGGTTAGAGGTCAGGGGTTAGTGAGTTCACCTCCCTCACAGCATTTTCCCACTACTCTCTCTGTCCTCTTAGTACATTGGTAAATCAGGCGTCCACCTGAAGAGAGACTTCTTCCTGACGCACGGTTCCAGCGCCCGCTCTGAGCTCTTCATCAACCTGAGAGAGGTGAGCTCTCGCTTCCAGCTGCCTGCCGGGGAGTACATCATTGTCCCCTCCACCTTTGAACCCAAGAAGGAGGGAGACTTCGTCCTCAGAGTCTTCTCTGAGAAACCTGCCAACTATGAGTGAGTGATGGAGAAGTGAGAAGTGGACAGGAAATATGATAGGTTGATATGGAGATTGTGGATGGTATAAGGTGATGCATTTGATTGATAGGTTGATATGGAGATTGTGGATGGTATAAGGTGATGCATTTGATTGATAGGTTGATATGGAGATTGTGGATGGTATAAGGTGATGCATTTGATTGAAGGATATTCATACTTGTGTTATTTTCTGTCTGTTAGGGAGCTGGATGATGATGTCACAGCTGAACTACCAGCAGAGGTGAGTGGAGGAGACATGAGTTGTGTCCCAAATGTCACCTAATTCGCTAAATAGTGTGGTGCTTTTTATTAGGGTATTGGTTGAAAGTAGTGCACTATATAGGGATTAGGGAGTCCATTTTTTATACACTATTCCTAAACTAATCAAAGTGAAGAGTTTACATTCCTCTGTGAGTTTACATTCCTCTGTGAGTTTACATTCCTCTGTGAGTTTACATTCCTCTGGGAGTTTACATTCCTCTGGGAGTTTACATTCCTCTGTGAGTTTACATTCCTCTGGGAGTTTACATTCCTCTGTGAGTTTACATTCCTCTGTGAGTTTACATTCCTCTGGGAGTTTACATTCCTCTGTGAGTTTACATTCCTCTGTGAGTTTACATTCCTCTGTGAGTTTACATTCCTCTGGGAGTTTACATTCCTCTGTGAGTTTACATTCCTCTGGGAGTTTACATTCCTCTGGGAGTTTACATTCCTCTGTGATACATTCCTCTGTGAGTTTACATTCCTCTGTGAGTTTACATTCCTCTGGGAGTTTACATTCCTCTGTGAGTTTACATTCCTCTGGGAGTTTACATTCCTCTGGGAGTTTACATTCCTCTGGGAGTTTACATTCCTCTGTGAGTTTACATTCTTCTGGGAGTTTACATTCCTCTGTCTCTGTTTCAGACCGAGCTGGACGAGAGCCAGATCGACGCTGGCTTCAAGAGTCTGTTTAGACAACTGGCTGGAGAGGTGAGGAGTCGTGTTGGGCAATGAGGGTAGAGCAGAGTGAAGGGTCTGACGTAGTCTTTTCTCATGGTCTCTCTGTTCGGCCTACAGGACATGGAGATCAGTGCCACAGAGCTGCAGACTATTTTGAACAGGATCATGACCAAGCGTGAGTCCACAGGAATAGAATAAGTACACAGTATTCTACTCTGTATCTGTATGTGTGACTAAAACCAGCCACATGCCTTCAGCAGAGAACTAAACTGTCGTTTTTTCCTGTCAGAAACTTTACAGTGGAAATATGTAAATATTTGGATTTGGATATTACAGGTGCACTTCGAAAACGCAAAACGTGTTTTTCCACTTCTCTCGTTCTTTCTCCATCTTCCCCTATCTCTCTCTTCCTCTCTCTTTCTCTCTCTCTCTCTCGCTCTCCGATACAGACAAAGATCTGAAAACAGATGGATTTGGACCAGATTCCTGTCGGACTATGATCAACCTGATGGACGTATCCTTGGTGTATTGATGCATTTTATACAGTATTAGTCCTCTCTGTCTGTCTCTCTGCCTCTGCCTGTCTGATCTCTCTGTCTGTCTGCCTTGTCTGTCTGACTGTCTGGCTCTCTGTCTGTCTCTCTGCCTCTGCCTGTCTGATCTCTCTGTCTGTCTGTCTGGCTCTCTGTCTGTCTCTCTGCCTCTGCCTGTCTGATCTCTCTGTCTGTCTCTCT
This sequence comes from Oncorhynchus nerka, assembly GCF_034236695.1. Classification (NCBI taxonomy): domain Eukaryota; kingdom Metazoa; phylum Chordata; class Actinopteri; order Salmoniformes; family Salmonidae; genus Oncorhynchus; species Oncorhynchus nerka. The sequence continues at coordinate 20,663,526 of NC_088407.1, forward strand.
GCCTCTCTGTCTGTCTGCCTTGTCTGTATGTCTGTCTGTCTGTCTGACTGTCTGGCTCTCTGTCTGTCTCTCTGCCTCTGCCTGTCTGATCTCTCTGTCTGTCTGTCTGCCTTGTCTGTATGTCTGTCTGACTGTCTGGCTCTCTGTCTGTCTCTCTGCCTCTGCCTGTCTGATCTCTCTGTCTGTCTCTCTGCCTCTGCCTGTCTGATCTCTCTGTCTGTCTGTCTGCCTTGTCTGTATGTCTGTCTGACTGTCTGGCTCTCTGTCTGTCTCTCTGCCTCTGCCTGTCTGATCTCTCTGTCTGTCTCTCTGCCTCTGCCTGTCTGATCTCTCTGTCTGTCTGTCTGCCTTGTCTGTCTGTCTGACTGTCTGGCTCTCTGTCTGTCTCTCTGCCTCTGCCCGTCTGATCTCTCTGTCTGTCTGTCTGCCTTGTCTGTCTGTCTGACTGTCTGGCTCCCTAAACAAGGTTCCTTGACCGTGTCCTTCAGACTGATGGTAGTGGTAAACTAGGATTGACAGAGTTCCATGTGCTGTGGGAGAAGATCAAACGATACCTGGTGAGATTATCTTAAACATCTGTTCTGCTATTCACCTGAGTCATTCTGTGAAGCTGAGCCTTCTCTCTCTTCATGAGTTCCTTGTTGGTGTTCCTTGTCTAGTCTTGGTAGAGCCATTCCACTAGTTTCTTTATCTTTGTCTTCTTCCTCTCTCTTTCTCTCTCTCCAGACTATATTCCGTCAGTTTGACCTGGACAAGTCAGGCACCATGAGTTCCTATGAGATGAGGATGGCTCTGGAGGCAGCAGGTAAGTACAGCCCAGTCCCTCCTTTCCTTAAACCACGACCCACTTCCTTTGTAGTGAATCATCACTCTTTGTATTCAATCATAAAAACCAGGACACCTGACTACACCGGACACCTGACTACACCGGACACCTGACTACACCGGTCACCTGACTACACCGGACACCTGACTACACCGGTCACCTGACTACACCGGACACCTGACTACACCGGACACCTGACTACACCGGACACCTGACAACACCGGTCACCTGACTACACCGGACACCTGACTACACCGGTCACCTGACTACACCGGACACCTGACTACACCGGTCACCTGACTACACCGGTCACCTGACTACACCGGACACCTGACTACACCGGTCACCTGACTACACCGGACACCTGACTACACCGGACACCTGACTACACCGGTCACCTGACTACACCGGTCACCTGACTACACCGGTCACCTGACTACACCGGACACCTGACTACACCGGTCACCTGACTACACCGGACACCTGACTACACCGGACACCTGACTACACCGGACACCTGACTACACCGGTCACCTGACTACACCGGTCACCTGACTACACCGGACACCTGACTACACCGGTCACCTGACTACACCGGACACCTGACTACACCTGACACCTGCAGTCTGACCCACGGGAACTTTATGAAAGCATATCTAGCTTTGAAATGGTTCCCACCTTTGGTCTGTGTGTTATTTCCCCAGGGTTCAAGCTGACAAACCACCTGTTCCAGCTGATCATATTGCGTTACACTGAGGCCGACCTGGCAGTTGACTTTGACAACTTTGTTACCTGCCTGGTTAGGCTGGAGACCATGTTCAGTGAGTCATTTTGTCATATTTCCATACCTTTTTCCCCATTAAGTCCTTGTATTAATAAACTCACTTCAAATTGGCCATCAAACAATACTTGTCATAGTCTTGACTGTTGAGAATAATAGTATGTATTTGCATGATTATATGACGTACTGTACATTTATGAGCGCTTGAAAACAGGATAGCAATTTCTTACAATTCTCTCTCCACTACTTTACAGAGACCTTCAAGACGTTGGACACAGATGCTGATGGAGTCATACAACTCAACTTCTTCCAGGTCTGAAGATCTCCCATTTCTATCAATCTCATCTGTTTACCAGGTGTATACAGGAACCAGTGGAGGCTGCTGGGGAGGACGGCCCATAGCAATGGCTTGAATGGAGTCAATGGAACGGTATCAACCAATGAAAACCACGTGTGATACCATTCCATTGACTCCATTCCAGCCATTATTATGAGCCGTCCTCCCCTCAGCAGCCTCCACTGACAGGAAAAGGGAGAGATGTGTTTTTCTATCCCCTGTAGAGTGGAGGGAAGTTGGGATTTATTTTTGCAGTGGTCAGATAGTTTACCTCCTTTCCTTCTCCACCTTCTCTCTGCAGTGGATCAGCCTGACCATGTTTGCCTAGAGATGGACTCTGATGTTACGGCACCAGGCTGCACTCATGTCCTTTCAGAAGTGCCTTTCCCTGGACCCTCCTCTCCACGCTGCAGAGGTCCATGGATTTTAAAAACTCTTGGAATGTTTACAACATTTAGTATTGCGGGTCATCGTGTGCTAAAGCTTTGCCTGTTACCTTAGAAACAGAGGGGGCCGCAACATAAAAGTTGGTGGGAGATTTTTATACTGATTCCTATTGGATAGGAAGGAAACTGCCTAAACTTTTTGTTTACATCTTATGCCAAATTTCATTGATGCCTTGTGTCATATTTTCAACACGGGGCTTCCTTTCAGTAGCCAGTGTTTGTCAGTAATAGGTGAAGGGTGTGGTGTTAGTATGGAGCTTGCTGGGTCAAATGATCTCCTCTGCAGAGAGAGGGCAAAGCACTGTTGTTTTTCGGAAGTACTTGATCATCCTTAAGAGAATCCAATCACCCGCATGACAGTTTTATCATAGTCGGATATATCAATACTTTTCAATGGAGAAACGAACAATATCATTGTAATGCTGCATACTCACTTTGATATCCTCTTTTTTGGGGGGGGGAGGCCATAGAGACTTCAAGGATATGCCTTTATTTTATCTCATTTTTCAGTGTTCAAGGGGAACATAAATCATTTGATTGTTATTTTTGTATTTGAGATGTTGGTTATAAGGGATGACTGATTTGATTGGAATAGCAGGCCTGAAGCTGATGCATGTGATGTCAGATGTATTGATGTAGGGGAGCTATATAACCTCTATGAAGGTAGAGAAAAATGCACGTATCTTGGCGGAAAGAGAAATAAACAAACCTTTGAAAGTATAGATTGAGACATTTTCCCATCTTGCCAAATAGACTGATATTGAAGAGAGCAGATGCAGTATGACACTCATATTACCATTACACTATAGCTGACATTTCCTGTGTAGATGAATGCCAAAATGTCTTAAATGCATTATGCCATCACACGACTGTTGTTTACCATGTACACTCTGGACTCGTTATGCCATCTATCATGGAATGATCTAACTTCTCTAGATCGATCTTTTCAAAACTAATAAAAAACTTTCTGTACACAATGATATTAATGTGGATATGTCATAATTGGGGTTTTGAGCGAGGCTAAAAATCTGTTCTAAAATGAATATCAGACTCATGGAATGAGTCCCATTGTTAATATCAACCAGTGAATAATTCTCAAGTTGCTTCCTCAATCTTTTCTGGACAACATTTTACACAGGAGTGTCATCGACCAATAAATTGGCCAATTGCCCCCAATTAAAACAGAAGACTTGATCACATGAATAAATACATTTACATTTAAGTCATTTAGCAGACGCTCTTATCCAGAGCGACTTAAACTTTAGTAGCCACATTCATATTTTTAGAAAAGGACAAGAGCAGAAATAAATACCTTATGATGGTAAATGTACATCTATAGACAGGATACACACATTAAGACATGTACAGCAGATTCATCGCGTTCTCATCGTTACGTTAAATCTAGACATTTACATCTGCAGATCAATATTAAATTAACACCATCTTCTAATAGACAATAATAATAGCAACAATAACAACAACAACTCAAATAGAATCCGCCCGTAGAGCTGCTCACGGCAGGAATGTACACTAGCTTAAAAAAAATAAGAAGAATGTTTTAAAAAGTGAGAGGGACTCAACTACTGAGGGTGAGGCGTCAGCCAGTAAAAAAGTCAAAAGCAGGTCATTGGGTTTCATAGCTTCAAGGCGGTCGGTTTCTATTGATTCAGGGCCAGTTTCACAATATAAATATAATTCCTAGAAGGGAAATAGCCCCTCACGATCACGGCAATTTGACTGCACCCTTCATTGGTACACTCAAAATGGCCGCCAGCCAACCCATCAGCTACCCACTGACTTGAATGGGGATGCCCACTGTAGGAAATATATTTCTATAAGATTGGTGGTTGGTTCCATTTAGGCGTTGGTGTTGTTGTACTCCATGCGAGTGACCATGGTAGAGACCAGTTTCTGCAGCTGGATGGAGCGGTGCTGGCCTGTCTCCAGGACTTCCTTGTGGTTGGCCTTCTCCTCACTGTCGTAGTCCATCACAGCCTTGTTGGTGATCAGGGACAGAGCGAACACTCGCATGCCGCAGTGACGCGCTACAATCACCTCATGAACTGTACTCATGCCTGAGGGAGAGAGAGAGAAAGAGCTGCATCAATTATATTTTTACTCAATATTTCCAATGCATTGTGAAGGTGTTGATTGAACTATTGCAGGGAGGCAGGGAGAGATGAGACGTACCGACAGCGTCAGCTCCCAGTTTGTGCAGCATGCGACACTCCGCGATGGTCTCGAACGAGGGCCCGCCCAGGACACAGTACACACCCTCACGCAGGAAGTCACCGTAGCCCAGCTCCTGTCCCACATCCACAGCCAGCTGCTGCAGCTCTCTGTCGTACGCATCAGACATACAGGGGAACCGCACGCCGAACCTAGGAGAGAGAGGGGGAGGGTTACACCTCAATGCCACAACTACTGCACATCGCACGCCGAACCTGGGAGAGAGGGAGGGTTACACCTCAATGCCACAACTACTGCACATCGCACGCCGAACCTAGGAGAGAGAGAGAGGGAGGGTTACACCTCAATGCCACAACTACTGCACATCGCACGCCGAACCTAGGAGAGAGAGAGAGGGAGGGTTAACCAATGCCACAACTACTGGACGCCGAACCTAGGAGAGAGAGAGGGAGGGTTACACCTCAATGCCACAACTACTGCACATCGCACGCCGAACCTAGGAGAGAGAGAGGGAGGGTTACACCTCAATGCCACAACTACTGCACATCGCACGCCGAACCTAGGAGAGAGAAAGGGAGGGTTACACCTCAATGCCACAACTACTGCACATCGCACGCCGAACCTAGGAGAGAGAGAGGGAGGGTTACACCTCAATGCCACAACTACTGCACATCGCACGCCGAACCTAGGAGAGAGAAGAGGGAGGGTTACACCTCAATGCCACAACTACTGCACATCGCACACCGAACCTAGGAGAGAGAGTGAGGGAGGGTTACACCTCAATGCCACAACTACTGCACATCGCACACCGAACCTAGGAGAGAGAGAGGGAGGGTTACACCTCAATGCCACAACTATTGCACGTGCAAACAAGTTCAACACAATTCTCTGTCACACACAACACACAAGCTTGCCACGCCTACCTGTCGTCGTTAGGTCCAGACAGTGGGTTGTTGCCAGCGAACCCAGGCATGTTGATGTGGTCTTTCATGATCATGATGTCTCCCACCTTGAAGTCCTGGTTGAGACCGCCAGCAGCGTTGGTCAGGATTACTGTCTCAACACCCAGCAAGCTGAAGATACGCATGGGCAGGGTGATCTAGAACACAAACACATGGTCAATTCATCACAAACGGTAGAACACATCACAATGTACAGCTAATACATGAATACTCTATTGCAGGATTCCTGATTTTATATGCTAAGTTTGTATTCTCAAAACATCTATAACTAACATTGAATCATTTTTTGCAGTAAAACAATTCATACATGACACACAGGAGCGTAAAAAACACAACGTGGTCATATATGACCTGTATTCAACTGGTGTTGTAAAGCAAATTGCCCCTGATAAAGGAAAAATAAAGAAGATATCTTCTCTACATATCATGTGAAGTAATGGAAAGAGCAGCGGATGTCTGCCTGCCACAGTCACTAGGTAGTAAACAGACAGGATAGTACCTTCTGGATGGCGTATCCCTCGTAGAGGTGGAAGCGACCCTGCATGCACACACATGGCCTTCCCTTCAGCATCCCGAACACCAGGCGACCAGCATGTCCATCCACTGTAACACAACCACCAATTAGAATGCACCGACCATGTGTTTTTCCATAGGCTATAACGTGAGTTTTTCCTGGTTAGATGACAGGACCAAGATAATCTTGGACCTACACATCTGCAATGACGTTTCACCACATAAGAACACAAGTTGACAGGCATAATATTACACCTGTGCTCTGGGGGAAGTTGGGGATATCCTTGTAGTTGAAGGCCACCTGGTCTTTAAGCATGTCAGCCAGTCCTCCCATTCCTGAACCACACACAATGCCCACCAGGGGGCGAACAGAGGTCTGAGTCAACAGCCAGTCTGCTGTACCCTTGCAGTCCTCATAGCTGATCCTGAAACACAGAGGGAGAAATACTGTAAGTTAGAATAAAATACCTACTTATACTATGACTTTCTAAAATAACAGATGTGATGGTCGATGCTATCAGACACATTGCTGATTTGCCCTGGAGTGTGTCAGAGTGTCGATGGGAAGTTGAAGTGTGTGTGTGCTGATTAAACATATGTTTTCCATTGAAACACGTGCATGTGCACACACACACACACACATTCATTCAGAGTCACGCTGCCTCAGCCTGAGTCCTCCTCTTATTTAACTAGGCAAGTCAGTTAAGAACAAATTCTTATTTTGAATGACAGCCTAGGAACAGTGGGTTAACTGCCTGTTCAGGGGCAGAACGACTGATTTATACATGGACAGCTCAGGGATTCAATCCAGCAACCTTTCAGTTACTGGCCCAAAGCTCTATCCACTAGGCTACCTGCCGCCCCTTTATGGGGCTAAATGGTTCATTAACGCGATAATACATACCTTTTTGGGTTGACCCAACCAAATACACATAGAAATGTGTGTTATAAATCTGTCGTTCTCAATGAAATGTGCATTATGTGCGCTATTGCTATGCTTTCTGATCTCAGGTTTCGTTTTCGCATCTTATACATCGGCTTCAAAAAGCTGAAATAACAATATTTTTGGTTTTGGAAAATATATTTCACAGCAGTTTAGACGGTACAATGGTCCTCTACTCTACAATTGTTTGTTTGTCACATAAACAGAAATTGGGCAAATTTAGGAAACCAGGAAATGGCGAAGCATTTCTGAATAACGCAAATGTTGAAATATGCCTCCAGGATAGGAAGTGTGAATTACATTTGATGAGTATTTATACATATTTCGGTTCAGTATATAATACCGAAATGATTTAATCAAATATTATGTTAAAATATAATAAATTACTATTTAGATTTTTCTCAATAATTTTGGTTTTTAAAAACAGCAGCACATCTGGTTATTCCTTTTCAGTAATGATGTAACCCGCGCGTACTTCGCTTCCCCTATCCCATTCGAGAACGCGACAGGACTCCCTAAACACCCACTTCATTTCGTAGCCCATACAGAATCCTGTCAGGTGTTGTGCCGAAAATCTCCCCTGCCAGAATCCCCCCACCCCTTCGCGGTCTTCAATGCTGCGACTTGCTTGCTAGTTGAGATTTCTGCTTTTCACTCCGTTGTCAGTTTAGCCTACATTTCACTGATTTTAGTAGCAGAAAGCATTTTTGTCTGCAGTTTTCGGCTTGGCTATTTGTTTCATGTGTATGTTGCGGTTCTAGCTTGTATGGCGCCCTGGGCGACCCCCCCCCCCCTCCCTCTAGCCACAAAATTAAGGAAATTAGAAGGGGAGGAGGGGGGGGGGGTTCTGTCAGAAGGGAGATTTTCGGCACAAAACCGGCAGCCAACATGCACTGTGACGTAGGCTATACTTAAAGACGGTACAGTTAAAGCTATTCTGCTTTAATATCTAGTCTGAACCTGACAATATCTTTTTTAAATATTCGAAATATGATTGAAAGTCTATCGTATAATCTCGATGAAAAGACCAAACTCAATCCCCCCCGACTGCGCTTGTCCCATCTGCTGCCCATTGCTCATGTAACGTTAACGCTGAATCGCCAGAGCTACACAAACCCATTTCGGGGGTCTCATCTAAAAATAAACACTACTATATAGTCCACGTGCACACTTGACCATATGCGATACTAGTTCCTACAGTAGCACCACGTGTGAATAAAAGTAGCGGGTAAGTACTGGCAGGTAAAATACCACGATAGAATGATGCAATGTCCCCCTACGCACTTGCCCGCGGAACAAGATGTAAAGAGCGCGTCTAGAACATGAATGGAATGAATGAAATAATAACCTAGGCTACTCACCCGGTACTTGACTCTGGAAACATTCTGAAAAGTAATGCGAATGGAATCCTCTCAAAAGCAGCGACGTATCAAGTGGCTCAATGTAACAGCAGAAGATAGACTTGACTGGCGGCAAAACCTCAAGCGGATAAAAATCCTTAAAAAAATAAACACTTCAAATAAATAAATTAAAGTGGTATTTTAAATAATGTTAGATGATCTAAATGGTCAAATCATTCATTTGAAAACCGTTGAACTGTATAGTAGTCTTCTAGCTAACAGTTTTAAAGTAGATGCTCTTGTATCTGGTCAGCTTTGCAAATGCATCTGTGCAATTATAGACCGAGCCCTTCTCTGTTACCCCTCCTCCTGGGTGACGCAAATACATCCGGACGTTTGGATTGGACCATACCGCACACGTTAAAACTACGCAATTCTGGACAGGAGGAATGCACGGTTGTCTGATAGAAATATGTTCCATGTCTGTTTGAGTTCATTTATTCTCACCCAAACCCTGACACACCCCTTCAGAATGGTCGGCACGTCAGAATGTTCAAATAAATATTTGGAAACCAAGGGGTGTAGCCTAGGCTAATGCCTATAGGCTATGGAATGTGTCAAATGAGTAGTCTGCTGTTGATCATTCACAAAAGGTACAGTAACTTTTTTTATCCTAACATCTTGTTTATTTTTCAGCCGTTTCATAGATGTTTAGATATGATGATGGGGGTTCCCATAAGGAAGGGTTAGTGCTATCCAGAATCCTTGGGACGTCCATAACCTAAACCCTAACCTTAACCCGGCTACTCTTACCCTAACCTTAACCCTTACCTTAACCACTTTACATTTCAACTTCAATGGGGTAGGGAGGTTACAAGGATCCAGGAAAGCACAGACCCACAAGGAAGTGACTCAGCAGCCTGGACAGGAATCGTGCTTTGTTTTGAATATCACATGTGACTCCATTTACTTGCCTCATCACACCCCACCAATTATTATTGCATTATTTGGGTTAGGCACCGATTGGCTCAAAGAAAACATGAGCAAAAATGTTGCAACCTGAGCTTTACCAAAATTGTGTTTGACCGGATACAATGCTATTTCACAGCAAACAAAGTGACAACACACTTTCAGTAAGCACAGCACTTTTAACAAGACAGCACCCACAATCATTTTATCATCAATTTCTCTCAACCAAACACCAGTCATTTGTGTGACTTCAGTGCAGCTTTTGACGTTATCGATCATAGTCTGCAGCTGGAAAAACGTATGTGCTATGGCTTTGCACCCCCTGTTATAATGTGGATAAAGAGCTACTTGTCTAACAGAACACAGAGGGTGTTCTATAATGGAAACCTCTCCAACATAATCCAGGTAGAAGCAGAAATTCCCCAGGGCAGCTGATTAGGACCGTTGCTTTTTTCAATCTTTACTAACGACATGCCACTGGCTTTGAGTAAAGCCTATGTTTCTATGTATGAGGAGGACTCAACACTGTACACGTCAGCTACTACAGCGACTGAAATGACTGCAACACTCAACAACGAGTTGCAGTTAGTTTCAGAGTGGGTGGCAAGGAAAAAGTTAGTACTAAATATTGCCAAAACTAAAAGCATTATATTTGGGACAAATCATTCACTAATCCATAAACCTCAAATACATCTCATGATGAATAATGTGGATATTGAGCAAGTTGAGGTGACTAAACTGCTTGGAGTAATTCTGGACTGTAAACTGTCATGGTCAAAACATATTGATACAACAGTAGCTAAAATGGGGAGAAGTCTGTCCACAATAAAGCACTGCTCTGCCTTCTTAACAACACTATCAACAAGGCAGGTCCTACAGGCCCTGGTTTAGTCACACCTTGACTATTGTTCAGTAGTGTGTTCAGGTGCCTCAAAGAGGGACTTGGGAAAATTGCAGTTGGCTCAGAACAGGGCAGCACTGCTGGCCCTTAAAAGTACACGGAGAGCTAATATTAATGATATTCATGTCAGTCTCTCATGGCTCAAAGTGGAAGAGAGATTGTCTTCATCATTACTTGTTTTTGCAAAAGGTATTGACAAGCTGAAAGTACCGTGCTGTCTGTTTAAAATACGAGCACACAGCTCAGACACCCATTCATACCCCACAAGACATGCCACCACAGGTCTCTTCACAGTCCCCAAGTCCAGAACAGACTATGGGAGGCACACAGTACTACATAGAGCCATGACTACATGGAACTCTATTCCACATCAGGTAACTGATGCAAGCAGTAGAATCAGATTTAAAAAACAAACAAAAATACACCTTATGGAACAGCGGGGACTGTGAAGTAACACAAACATAGGCACATACACATGCATACACACACACACATGCATACACACACACACGACATACGCACTATACACACACATGGATTTCTGCATTGTAGATATGTGGTAGTGTTGTGTGGGCCTGAGGACACACACTTAGTGTGTTGTGACTTCTGTAATGATTGTATTGTAATGTTTTTTAAAATTGTATAACTGCCTTAATTTTGCAGACCCCAGGAAGAGTAGCTGCTGCCTTGGCAACAGCTAATGGGGATCCATAATAAATACAATAAATACAAATACAATACACTTTAAATCTTAGGATCTACAAGTACTTCCAAATATAGGAAATCAACTGGAAAACATGTGAAATGATCCTTGTGTGACGGATGCCACTTCCCTCTTTCCCCTGTTTGTAGTGTAGGCTACCACCTTGTACATACAGTAATATAAGGCAATAAATAAAGTGTTACTTGACACACTGTAATTGTGAGATAAGCACTCTTGGTGAGATAGTGTGTCATATAGTAAGATTCTAACTTCCCTTCTAGGCCTATAGACTATAAACCCACTTTACACCCTTTGATATGGAGCTGGGTTATCACTAGACGGGTAGGAAGGTTATCTTGTGAGTTACAAATTAAACATTCCTCCTGGTGTTTATTTCAATCGTATGACACAACTGTTCCTGGCTCCACTATAGTCAACATGAAGGAGGACAATGACCTACTAGGTGATACAACACCGTCAGTAATGCTCAGTGCCAGGTTACAGGTAGACTGTTAAAGTTCAACAGGTCATGAGATTCTCTTTATTCTTGACTATTATTATAACTATTACTGTTGTATTACTGGTGTATTATCACATTACTTGATTATTATACATGTACATTATACATGTACACTAATTGGCACAAAGTCTTCAACCAAGCCTCTCAAACTAAAGCCTATCTTTAAACCAACACTGTTACACAAAGCCTACCTACCTAGGCCTCAATAGGCCTTTGACTTTATACAACATGTGATCACGATGATAATCCAAAAATGTATATATATATGTATATATACATATATATATATATAATGTATTTGGTCTCTCTTTTTGTATGATTTGGCATTCAAAAGTTGGTTGCAAGCTTCAAGTAGGTTGCTCAATATTTTTTGTACAGTCCCAGTCAAAACAACTAGTTGCCTGTTCGCCTGTGTTCACAGGCCAATACAGATCAATAGAAATGTTCTGGAGCCTTCTAAAGCACCTGTCACCGTGGTCCTATTCTCTTCCCTTGTTGCATCACATCTCAGATGGGAAAAAAACAGCACAATATTTAGATGACTACCTGACCAGCTGACGGCAGGGGTGTGTGTGTGCCCCCGTGCATGTTTGTTTGTCTATGTACGTGTGTGTATGTGTGTGCACACGTGTGTGTGTGTGTGTTGCGGGCAGGGGGAGGTGGGTCATAGATTAGCCTTTAAGGGAAAAAACACATGATTTCAAGATAACATGTTTTGCATTTGTACCATTTTATTTCAAATCATGTGAAACCATGTTGTTGGGGAACATTTCACGTGATGATACTTTTTTTTTTACATGAGATTTCACAAGTGATGCCTTGCACACAAGTGATGCCTTGCACACCTTCCCCAGAAGGTCACAGTGTTTCCAACTTACATATTTGACACACATTATTACTTATTACTTAAGTAACATGTCTTTACCTGGGATTTGAACTCACAACCTCTTGGTTCAGGGTATTCTGATCTTCCTGCTACTCCACCATATCAGTGTCTATAACTGATTTCAACAGTATTCCTACACATTGGAGTTCAAAGTAAATCTGAAGTTGTTAAAAATATACTCAAGAAAACTATTATACTTATCATAGTGATTCAGGAGTAACATTAAAACCTATTATATTTATCATAGTGATTCAGGAGTAACATTAAAACCTATTCTATTTATCATAGTGATTCAGGAGTAACATTAAAACCTATTTATCATAGTGATTCAGGAGTAACATTAAAACCTATTCTATTTATCATAGTGATTCAGGAGTAACATTAAAACATATTCTATTTATCATAGTGATTCAGGAGTAACATTAAAACCTATTCTATTTATCATAGTGATTCAGGAGTAACATTAAAACCTATTCTATTTATCATAGTGATTCAGGAGTAACATTAAAACCTATTCTATTTATCATAGTGATTCAGGAGTAACATTAAAACCTATTATATTTATCATAGTGATTCAGGAGTAACATTAAAACCTATTATATTTATCATAGTGATTCAGGAGTAACATTAAAACCTATTCTATTTATCATAGTGATTCAGGAGTAACATTAAAACCTATTATATTTATCATAGTAATTCAGGAGTAACATTAAAACCTATTATATTTATCATAGTAATTCAGGAGTAACATTAAAACCTATTATATTTATCATAGTAATTCAGGAGTAACAGTAAAACCTATTATATTTATCATAGTGATTCAGGAGTAACATTAAAAGAGAATAATATGCCACACCAATATAAGGGAGAAACAGAAACTAGTGAATGTGGTGTGATATTATCGCCTGAGCATGCACAAACTATATCATATGTTTTCCTACCTTTCTACTACAGGTACATAAACTCAGCAAAAAAAGAAACGTCCCTTTTTCAGGACCCAGTCTTTCAAAGATAATTTGTAAAAATCCAAATAACTTCACAGATCATTGTAAAGGGTTTAAACACTGTTTCCCATGCATGTTCAATGAACCATAAACAATTGATTAACATGCACATTGTGGAACAGTCGGTAAGACACTAACAGCCTACAGACGGTAGGCAATTAAGGTCGCAGTTATGAAAACTTAGGACACTAAAGAGGTCTCTCTCTCTCTCTCTCTCTCTCTCTCTCTCTCTCTCTCTCTCTCTCTCTCTCTCTCTCTCTCTCTCTCTCTCTCGCACAGGATCGGTACATCCGAACATCACACCTACGGAACAAGTACAGGATGGCAACAACAACTGCCCGAGTTACACCAGGAACGCACAATCCATCCATCAGTGCTCAGACTATCCGCAATAGGCTGAGAGAGGCTGGACTGAGGGCTTGTAGGCCTGTTGTAAGGCAGGTCCTCACCAGACATCACCAGCAACAACGTCGCTTATGGGCACAAACCCACCGTCGCTGGACCAGACAGGACTGGCAAAAAGTGCTCTTCACTGAAGAGTCACAGTTTTGTCTCACCAGGAGTGATGGTCAGATTCGCATTTATCGTCAAGGAAATGAGCATTACACTGGGACCTGTTGGCATGTGCCTTGTTGGATGAGAAAGGGTAAAATGTCACAGCAAGAACTGGCAAATCTGGTGCTGTCCATAAGGAAGAGATGCACTGCAGTACTTAATGCAGCTGGTGACCACACCAGATACTGACTGTTACTTTTGATTTTGACCCCCCCTTTGTTCAGGGACACATTATTCAATTTCTGTTAGTCACATGACTGTGGAACTTGTTCAGTTTATGTCTCTTGGTGAATCTTGTTATGTTCATGCAAATATTTACACATGTTAAGTTTGTTGAAAATAAACGCAGTTGACAGTGAGAGGACGTTTAGATCCCTAGATGCCTAATGCCTGGTAATATACTAGTAGACACACAGACACAGCAGGAATTTTACAATGAACCGGTGATGTAGTCACAGATTATCCATTATATTGACCAGATACTCCACTGGCCTCTCTAACAATAAAAATACGTCTTCAAAAATGGAAGCCAGTCGGGAGGAGGCAAGATCAGAGGTTGGACCATTCTAGCCAATGAGAGGGGAAATACGTGTGTGAACAAAAGGCACAACGGTTTCCACTAGTTACCACAGACACAAAGTTAGGGTTGGGCATAAGGTTAGCAGCGTGGTTAAGTTTTAAAATCACATGTTTAGAAGATACATTGTAGACATAGCAGGACTTTGTGGCTTTGTGGTGGCTTTGTGGTGGCAGTAACTAGTGGTGACCATGCACAACTCGAAAGACCCCACCATTGATTATGTTGTTATTAGTTTGCTTACGTTCCATTGTACTTATGCTCACTGTATAGCTGAATATTGAGGTCTCTGTCTGTGTCTAGCTCTCTGCCAAAACCCACAGCCTGGTGTCTGTGAGAGAAGGTGAGAAAAGGGACTGAGGGTGATAGTGAGACACAGAGAGACACTGACTGTTTTTCTCTGAGACAAGGGCAGATTTGCATGTGATGTGATCGTTAACGAAGCGAGAGGGAGAACTGGGCTTATAATTAGTCTTCTCCAGCAGGTGGCGTTTTTAATTTGATTTTGCTCACCAAGAGAGGCATTTTTTCACACCATTATCCAGCAGAGGAATACAACTACTGACAACACACATCTCATATATGGGACAAACCTCATCCCGGGTCAACTATTAACAGCAAAGTAACTGCATTTGCGTTTGTTAAAGCTGTTTTCTAGTGACATTTATTTGGATACGTCCATAACAATGAGCTAATGATGGGTGATTTCGACTGGCATAGAACATGTGCTCTCTTGTCAGGACACTGTTGTTCAGATGAGCTAGGCAACATCACAGCTAACACAATGGGTCAACTGTCATCGTCTGTCTGTCTGTCTGTCTGCTTTTCTGTCTGATTGCTTTCTTGATGGCTTGCTTGTCTGTCTGGTCTCTCTGTCCTGTCTCTCTCTGTCTGTGTCTGTCTGGTCTCTCTCTGTCTGTGTCTGTCTGGTCTCTTTCTGTCTGTGTCTGTCTGGTCTCTCTCTGTCTGTGTCTGTCTGGTCTCTTTCTGTCTGTGTCTGTCTGGTCTCTCTCTCTGTCTGTGTCTGTCTGGTCTCTCTGTCCTGTCTCTCTCTGTCTGTGTCTGTCTGGTCTCTCTCTGTCTGTGTCTGTCTGGTCTCTCTCTGTCTGTGTCTGTCTGGTCTCTCTCTCTGTCTGTGTCTGTCTGTATAAACAAGGTTCCTTGTACATGTTTCTGCAGTATTTGTATTTATTATGGATACCCATTAGTTCCTGACAAGGCAGCAGCTACTCTTCCTGGGGTCCAGCAAAATTAAGGCAGTTTATACAATTTTAAAACATTACAATACATTCACAGATTTCACAACACACTGTGTGCCCTCAGGCCCCTACTCCACCACTACCACATATCTACAGTACTAAATCCATGTGTATTTATAGTGCGTATGTTATTGGGTGTGTGCTTCTGTGCATGTGCGTGTGTGTTTATGCATGTGTCTGTGTCAATGTTTGTGTTGCTTCACAGTCCCCACTGTTCCATGAGGGAATTTGTTTACAATACATACTGGTTGTAACCTGAGTGCAGGCCCACCATGTGAATATAAAAACAACGTTATTCTCATTTCTGATTATATGCACCGTGCTGTGTGTGAAACAGAGTTATTCCTGCGTACACCACACTGTTAAATCCCACACGGTGCCTAGCTGATTTATTCAAGCAGGTCTATCATCTGATAAAATCACATGCCTCGTCACGAGTACCCTGCTAACACAAATGTAGACATACTGACTCAATGACACCACAGTATCTGCATGATAGGCCTGTAGTTAACCTGGGATTAACCGTATCTAATCTGTTCAGAGCCAGACATCTACTCTCGTGCTGTGCTGTATTGTTTATGGTTGTACACCATGTTTATGGTTGTACACCATAAACAGTGCAGATATAGCCCTTGGTTCACTCCAGACCTGACTGGCCTTGACCAGCACAAAAACATCCTGTGGCGTACTGCATTAGCATCGAATAGCCCCCACGATATGCAACTTTTCAGGGAAGTTAGGAACCAATATACACAGGCAGTTAGGAAAGTGAAGGCTAAGTTTATCAAACAAAAATGTGCACCCTGTAGCACAAAATCCCCAAAATTCTGGGACACTGTAAAGTCCATGGAGAATAAGAGCACCTCCTCCCAGCTGCCCACTGCACTGAGGCTAGGAAACACTGTCACCACCGATAAATCCACGATAGTTGAGAATTTCAATAGCATTTTTGTACGGCTGGCAATGCTTTCCACCTGGGTACCCCTACCCCGGTCAAAAGTCCTGCACCCCCCACAGCAACTTGCCCAAGCCTCCCCATTTCCCCTTCACCCAAATCCAGTCAGCTGATGTTCTGAAAGAGCTGCAAAATCTGGACCCCGACATATCAGCCGGGCTAGACGATCTGGACCCTCTCTTTCTAAAATGATACGCCGCAATTGTTGCAACCCCTATTGCTAGCCTGTTCAACCTCTCTTTCGTATCGTCTGAGATCCCCAAAGATTGGAAAGCTGCCGCGGTCATCCCCCTCTTCAAAGGGGGAGACACTCTAGACCCAAACTGCTACAGACCTATATCTATCCTACCCTGTCTTTCTAAGGTCTTCGAAAGCCAAGTTAACAAACAGATCACTGACCATTTCGAATCCCACCGTACCTTCTCCGCTGGGCAATCTGGTTTCCGAGCTGGTCACGGGTGCACCTCAGTTATGCTCAAGGTCCTAAATGATATCACAACCGCCATCAATAAGAGACAATACTGTGCAGCTGTATTCATCGACCTGGCCAAGGCTTTCTACTCGGTCAATCACCACATTCTTATCGGCAGACTCAACAGCCTTGGTTTCTCAAATTACTGCCTCGCCTGGTTCACCAACAACTTCTCAGACAGAGTTCAGTGTGTCAAATCGGAGGGCCTGTTGTCCGGACCTCTGGCAGTCTCTATGGGGGTGCCACAGGGTTCAATTCTCGGGACGACCCTTTTCTCTGTTTCTCTTTTCTCACCCCAGTATCTCTACTTGCACATTCATCTTCTGCACATCTTTCACTCCAGTGTTTAATCGCTAAATTGTCATTATTTCGCCACTATGGCCTATTTATTGCCTTACCTCCCTAATCTTACCTCATTTGCACACACTATATATAGACTTTTTCTATTCTGTTATTGACTGCATGTTTGTTTATTCCATGTGTAACTCTGTGTTGTTGTTTGTGTCGCACTGCTTTGCTTTATCTTGGCCAGGTCGCAGTTGTAGAGGAGAACTTGTTCTCAACTAGCCTACCTGGTTAAATAAAGATGACACATCTTTCCAAAAATGGGTCAAGGTTGGGGTATGTTTGTTTTTTCCCCTGGATGTAAATGATTGAGGACATTTTTGTTTGTGAGACATTGAGGAAGATCTGTGTATGTGTGAGTGTGAGTGTGTGTGTATGTGTGTGCGTGTATATTTGTATTTGTAATTTATTATGGATCCCCATTAGCTGTCGCCAAGGCAGCAGCTACTCTTCCTGGGGTCCAACAAAAATGAAGGCAGTTTATACAATTTTAAAAACATTACAATACAATCACAACACACTGTGTGCCCTCAGGCCCCTACTCCACCACTACCTCATATCTACAACACACTGTGTGCCCTCAGGCCCCTACTCCACCACTACCTCATATCTACAACACACTGTGTGCCCTCAGGCCCCTACTCCACCACTACCTCATATCTACAACACACTGTGTGCCCTCAGGCCCCTACTCCACCACTACCTCATATCTACAACACACTGTGTGCCCTCAGGCACCTACTCCACCACTACCTCATATCTACAACACACTGTGTGCCCTCAGGCCCCTACTCCACCACTACCTCATATCTACAACACACTGTGTGCCCTCAGGCACCTACTCCACCACTACCTCATATCTACAACACACTGTGTGCCCTCAGGCCCCTACTCCACCACTACCTCATATCTACAACACACTGTGTGCCCTCAGGCCCCTACTCCACCACTACCTCATATCTACAACACACTGTGTGCCCTCAGGCCCCTACTCCACCACTACCTCATATCTACAACACACACTGTGTGCCCTCAGGCCCCTACTCCACCACTACCTCATATCTACAACACACTGTGTGCCCTCAGGCCCCTACTCCACCACTACCTCATATCTACAACACACTGTGTGCCCTCAGGCCCCTACTCCACCACTACCTCATATCTACAACACACTGTGTGCCCTCAGGCACCTACTCCACCACTACCTCATATCTACAACACACGGTGTGCCCTCAGGCACCTACTCCACCACTACCTCATATCTACAACACACTGTGTGCCCTCAGGCACCTACTCCACCACTACCTCATATCTACAACACACTGTGTGCCCTCAGGCCCCTACTCCACCACTGCCTCATATCTACAACACACTGTGTGCCCTCAGGCACCTACTCCACCACTACCTCATATCTACAGTACTAAATCCAGGTGTATGTGTGTGCATAGTGCCTATGTTATCTTGTGTGTAAGCATGCGTCTGTGCCTATGGTTGTGTTGCTTCACAGTCCCCGCTTTTCCTTACATGTGTGTATGTGTGTATTTGTGTGAGTTTGTGTATGTGTGTGAGTGTGTGAGTGAGTGGGTGTATGTGTGTGTGTCTGTGTATGTGCGTGTGTGTGTGTGTGTGTGTATTTGTGTGAGTTTGTGTGTATGTGAGTGTGTGTGTGTGTGTGTGTGTGTGTGTGTGTGTATGAGAGTATGTGAGTGTGTGTGTGTGTGTGTGTGTGTGTGTGTGTGTGTGTGTGTGTGTGTGTGTGTGTGTGTGTGTGTGTGTGTGTGTGAGTATGTGAGTGAGTGAGTGAGTGGGTGGGTGGGTGTGTGTGTGTGTATGTGTGTGTGTGAGAGTATGTGAGTGAGTGGGTGTGTGTGTGAGAGTATGTGAGTGAGTGGGTGTGTGTGTGTGTGAGTGTGAGTGTGAGTGTGAGTGTGAGTGTGAGTGTGTGTGTACAGTATGTGGGAGTGTCAGAGGGAGAGGTGGGTGATAGATTAGACAGAGAATCTGGTGGTCAGTGTATTAGCTATCGATGTGTAGGACAGATAGTCAGCCATGCAGTTGTGTGGTGGACAGACAGGGCAGTGTAACGTTATGTAACCAGTGGCTGTGGGAATAGCTACTGTCTCAGTAATGTGTGCTGATTGACAAGGCTGAGAGCCGAGAGAGAGAGGCTAGCTCTGTCCGAAATGGCACTCTTTCCCCTATATAGTGGATTTGACCAGAGCCCTAGGGTGCCAAGGTAGTGCCCTATATAGTGGATTTGACCAGAGCCCTAGGGTGCCAAGGTAGTGCCCTATATAGTGGATTTAACCAGAGCCCTAGGGTGTCAAGGTAGTGCCCTATATAGTGGATTTAACCAGAGCCCTAGGGTGCCAAGGTAGTGCCCTATATAGTGGATTTGACCAGAGCCCTAGGGTGCCAAGGTAGTGCCCTATATAGTGGATTTGGGAGTGAGAGAGGAAGTGAGAGAGAGGGAGGTGAGAGGGGGGTGAGAGTAAGAGGGAGAGAGAGAGAGGGAGGTGAGAGGGGGGTGAGAGTAAGAGGGAGAGAGAGAGAGAAACACGAGTCACATGAAGGGCTCATTGTGACACGAGATCACCAGTATGATCAGCACTCAAAATGAGCTCAAATCAGGCCACCGAAAGCAGAGAAGGATGTACGCTGTTATTCCAGTTACTACTTGCACACACACACTCGCCTACCTCAATGCCCTGTGAAGGCCACCACATGACACACTCCTTCAAAGACATTCTTTCCTTGAAGTTCAAGGGGTTCTTTATGATGCTAGGAACCAGTTTGCCATGTCAATATTGTGTATTACGTCTGGATCATATAGATTGAGTTGGGTTGACAGCACCTTTTAACTGTGCCAGTCCTACAAAACACTGCTTGTACAGAACATACTGTGACTACCTGAGGTACATGCTGTGCTGTACAGACAGTTATGGCCATGTACATCCAAGGCTAAACGGTGGGTACGTGAGCAGGGTCTTTATAGGACCGAGGCATTCCTGTCTGTCTCTGGATAGTCCAACAGAATAGAGTCACATAACATTGACAAGCCATTATTAGTCTAATCCAGCCAGAACCTAGCTGTTAAAAAACAACCTAACATAGGAGGGAACTGTCTAGAGGGAGTTAGAGAGAAGGGGAGAGAGAGGTTTATGTAACCCAAAGATCTGTTATCTACTGACCAAGAGAACATACAGACATACAGTACATCCACACAGACATACAGTACATCCACAGAGACATACAGTACATCCACACAGACATCCATACAGACATACAGTACATACATACAGACATACAGTACATCCACAGAGACATACAGTACATCCACACAGACATACAGTACATCCACAGAGACATACAGTACATCCACACAGACATACAGTACATCCACAGAGACATACAGTACATCCATACAGACATCCACACAGACATACAGTACATACATACAGACATACAGTACATCCACAGAGACATACAGTACATCCACACAGACATACAGTACATCCACAGAGACATACAGTACATCCATACAGACATCCACACAGACATACAGTACATACATACAGACATACAGTACATCCACAGAGACATACAGTACATCCACACAGACATACAGTACATCCACAGAGACATACAGTACAGACATCCACACAGACATACAGTACATACATACAGACATACAGTACATCCACAGAGACATACAGTACATCCATACAGTACATCCATACAGACATCCACAGAGACATACAGTACATCCACACAGACATACAGTACATCCACACAGACATACATTACATCCATACAGACATACAGTACATACATACAGACATACAGTACATACAGTACATCCACACAGACATACAGACATACAGTACATCCACACAGACATACAGTACATCCATACAGACATACAGTACATCCACACAGACATACAGTACATCCATACAGAGATACAGTACATCCATACAGACATACAGTACATACATACAGACATACAGTACATACAGTACATCCACACAGACATCCATACAGACATACAGACATACAGTACATCCATACAGAGATACAGTACATCCACACAGACATACAGTACATCCATACAGAGATACAGTACATCCATACAGACATACAGTACATACATACAGACATACAGTACATACAGTACATCCACACAGACATCCATACAGACATACAGACATACAGTACATCCATACAGACATACAGTACATCCACACAGACATACAGTACATCCATACAGAGATACAGTACATCCATACAGACATACAGTACATCCATACAGACATACAGTACATCCACACAGACATACAGTACATCCATACAGACATACAGTACATCCACACAGACATACAGTACATCCATACAGTACATCCATATAAACATACAGTACATCCACACAGACATACAGTACATCCACACAGACATACAGTACATCCACACAGACATACAGTACATCCATACAGACATACGGTACATCCATACAGACATCCATACAGACATCCAGTACATCCACAGAGACATACAGTACATCCATACAGACATACAGTACATCCACACAGACATACAGTACATCCACACAGACATACAGTACATCCACACAGACATACAGTACATCCATACAGACATACGGTACATCCATACAGACATCCATACAGACATCCAGTACATCCACAGAGACATACAGTACATCCATATAAACATACAGTACATCCACACAGACATACAGTACATCCACACAGACATACAGTACATCCACACAGACATACAGTACATCCATACAGACATACGGTACATCCATACAGACATCCATACAGACATCCAGTACATCCACAGAGACATACAGTACATCCATACAGACATACGGTACATCCATACAGTACATCCATATAGACATACAGTACATCCACACAGACATACAGTACATCCACACAGACATACAGTACAGTAGTACCCCTGGGGTGGCAGGGTAGCCTAGTGGTTAGAGCGTTGGACTAGTAACCGAAAGGTTGAGCTGACAAGGTACAGATCTGTCGTTCTGCCCCTGAACAGGCAGTTAACCCACTGTTCCTTGGCCGTCATTGAAAATAAGAATTTGTTCTTAACTGACTTGCCTAGTTAAATAAAGGTAAAAAACAATTAAAAAATAAAACATACAGTACATCCACACAGACATACAGAGGGAAAGAGATGTTAACAATGAAAAGATTTAGGCTTTATCAATAACCATGAAATACCTAAGCGACCAAAATAGGCACACTCACACACAGACACACACTCTCCCTGATACTTATTTTCCACCATAATTTGCAAATAAATAAATTAAAAATCCTGTGATTTTCTGGAATTTTTTCCCTCATTTTGTCTTTCATAGTTGAAGTGTACCTATGATGAAAATTACAGGCCTCTCATCTTTTTAAGTGGGAGAACTTGCACAATTGGTGGCTGACTAAATACTTTTTTGCCCCTCTGTACATAGGGAATGTCCTTTAATAAGCCAGCACGCAGAGAACATGTGACAGAAGGAGAGAGCAGTATTTGAAGAAAAAGGTGCCCCTGGCTGTAGGGAGCAGGATGGGGGCAGGATCATAGAGATGGGACATTTAGTAGTTCAATGTAACCAAGTTTCAGGTTTGTCCTGCCAGAATTTAGGCCAAGGTCCTGATTCCCTGTGTCAGTTTGGTTAGAGAGGAGAAAGACAGACAGAGGGAAAGAGAAGGGGGGAGCTGTCGGGAACAGAGAAAGAAGAGGAAAGAGATTGGGGAGAGAGAGAGAGAGAGAGAGGCGGGGTGAGAGAGAGAAGGTGGGGAGAGAAAGAGAGAGAGCAGGTGAAAGAGTGATAAGGAGAGAGACAGAGAGAGATGGGGTGTGAGAGAGAGAGAGAGAGAGAGAGAGAGAGAGAGAAAGAGATGGGGTGAGATAGAGATGGGAAGAGAGAGATGGGGGAGATAGAGAGAAAGAATCAGGGGGTGAGAGAGAGAGAGAGAGAAAGAGATGGGGTGAGAGAGATGGGAAGAGAGAGATGGGGGAGATAGAGAGAAAGAATCAGGGGGTGAGAGAGAGAGAGAGAGAGAGAGAGAGGTGAGAGAGAAAGAAAGAGAGAGAGAGAGAGCGTTCCTGGTGCTCTGTTCACAAAGATAATTACACATTGAAAATAATGAATAAAAAAACAGAGCAATCTAGAATGCTATTTGTCCCTAAACACAGTAGCAGAATACCTGCCCACTAAATGAGGTGGAAATTGAGCTTTACTTCCTAACCTCCTGCCAAATGTATGAACATATTAGAGACACATATTTCCCTCAGATTACACAGACCTACAAAGAATTTGAAAACAAATATACAATTTTGATAAACTCCCATATCTACTGGGTGAAATACCAGTGTGGCATCACAGCAGCAAGTTGCCACAAGAAAAGGGCAACCAGTGAAGAACAAACACCACTGTAAATACAACCCTTATTTATGTTGATTTATTTTCCCTTTTGTACTTCAACTATCTGCACATCATTACCACACAGTATATAGACATAATATGACATTAGAGGTGTCTTTATTCTTTGGAACTTTTGATCATTTTTTTATTGTTTGTTTCCCTTTTGTTCATGATCTTTTCCACTTGCTTTGGCAACGTCAACATGTTTCCCAGGCCAATAAGGCCCCTTAAATTGAAATTGAATTGAGAGCGAGAGAGTGAGAGAAAGAAGGCGGGGGGGTTGCTCTTACATTGTTGTAGACCCTGTCCTTACACAATGTTCTCTGATCTAAGACATACCGTACTTCCTCCCACTTCTCACAGCCACATGGGAACTAGAATATGACTTGAGGACACTTCTCCCCCTCAGCCAGCTTGTCAGGTTATCAAACTCCAGATTGTCCCCTGTTATACCATGTTATGTCACAGTGCCCTGCTTGCCTGTTCTTTCTGCAAGTCATCTTGCACTGACCTGCTGCAACACACACACACACACACACACACATATATATAAAACACATAACTGTATACAGATAGTGTATATACACTAACATGCACAGGCAAACACACACACACACATATAACTGTATACAGATAGTGTATATACACTAACATGCACAGGCAAACACACACACACACACACACACACACACACACACACACACACACACACACACACACACACACATATAGTGTATATACCATCACACACGCCAGCACGTGCCCGCACACACAAGTTCCCTACATACCTGGTGTTTTTACATTAAAACAACATTAGTAATGACATAATAATTCCATAATGACTACCCTTTGGATTCTGTGAGATACGTTGAAACAAACTGTGCTGTGTACCACATTACAATAAGATTTGTCAATGGCCACCATTCAAGTTTAGCAAACCAGGGCACACGAGTCAACAATGACCACGCAGTCCACACTCTTATAAAAAAGGGTTTCAAAATTGTTTTTCAATAAAGACAAGGGTTCTACGTGTAACCTTTTTCAGGAACCTTCCATGGAAGAAAGGGTTCTTTGTTGGGTGAAAAGGTTCTACCTAAAACAACACAGTGTTCTTCTACAGGAAGAGGGTAGTAGACCAGGGGATGCGTCCCAAACGGCACCCTATTCCCTACATAGTGCACTACTTTTGACCAGAGCCCATATGGTGTGAGTAGGGAATAGGGTGCCAGTTGGACCGTAGCTCAGCTGCTAGACCAGAGGGCAGACGAGGCCTTTGAGTCAGACAGGAATCACGTGGCGATGTCTAGATGTGAACATCAGATTCATTGGTCTCGTTGTTAGAGGTCGTAGATCTTGTAGAAAAGGAAAATTAGATGATCTATTCCCAGGAGGCTCTAAGGACCTGCTGCCACGCATTAGGTGAAACCAATTGCAGGAGGAATGTGTGTGATACGGTGAGACAGAAAGAGAGAAAGAGGAGCGAGGAAAGGAGAGAGACTATTGGACACAAGGAGTGTAGATATTGGCTAGTTTGTGGAATCCCCAAACACAGCCTGACTCATCACATAAACGGCTACTGTTTATTATCTATCCGGTTGCCTAGACACACGTACATATCTACCTCCATTACCTGCACATCGTCTCTGTACTGGTACCCCGTGTATAGAGAAAAGTTATCGTTACTCATGTGTTTATTGTTACTTATTGTTCCCTTGGGACGAGTCCTTGAATAAGAATGTCACTGTTGGGACGGGTC